>NC_059426.1:169413331-169430831 GCF_021028975.2 Sphaerodactylus townsendi
ACACACACACACACACACACACACACACACACACACACACACACACACACACACACCCCAGGGGTCTTCAAACTATGGCCCTCCAGATGTTAATAGACTACAATTCCCACGAGCCCGCCCACTTGGCCATTCTGGCAGGGGCTGATGGGAATTGTAGTTCATGAACATCTGGAGGGCCATAGTTTGAAGACCGCTGATACACAAACACACACACACACACACACATAAATAAATAAAATAAGAAGGAATTGCATGATAGCATGCCCATGTCACATGTTATCAGAACTGGACGGAGGACGTGGTGGGGACCTGCTTGCTGCTCCATTACACACAAAGATTAAGGGTGCAAACAGTAGGATGAAGACCCGTGAAATGCACACTGAGGGGTCACGCAGCCTCAATTTGCCTTGGGGCTGTGCAGGAAAGGGGTTAGCCTTTGAACTTTGTCTCGGTTCTGCTATTTGAAACTGGCAGACTCACTTGACCGTTACCATTTTAAGCGTTCCTTTTTGCCCGTTAAACGCCAATAGAGTATGGAGCTTAGGGCAATTTCCCACCGGCGATTAATCCTGGGATAGTCGCCCAAAATATCCAGATTTCCTCGCGATCTCCCCACTGCCGAACCGCAGAACACAGATCAGTCCCATTTCTGGTGCTTCCCCCCCCCCCCCATCACAGGATTTTCCTGGACCTGCTTGTATGTGCACCTTTTTGGAAAACAACAACAACACTCCAATGGGAGCTAATAGGAGATGGGGGCTACACATTTGAGGGTCCAAACTTGGGCCCCCTGGAACCAAACTTCACCAAACCTGGGTGGCATCATCAGCAGAGTCTCCTACTGATACCACCCAGATTTTATGAAGTTTGGTCCAGGGGGTCCAAAGCTATGGACTCCCAAAGGGGGTGCCCCATCCCCCATGGTTCCCAATGGGAGCTAATAGGAGATGGGGGCTACACATTTGAGGGTCCATAACTTTGGCCCCCATGAACCAAACTTGGGTGGTATCATCAGGGGGTTCTCCTAAAGATACTCTGTAATTTTGGTGTTGCTAGCTTAACAATTGCACACCTGACAGCAGGCACCCCCCAAGGGGCAGGCCTAGACATCTTCACTAGAAACATGCTGCACTGAGGATGTTGGAACCTGGATGAAAAGGTGTCGATTCTTTTGAAACTTGGTCGTATCTAGATTAAATTTTCAGTGGGAAATTTGGCCCTTGTTTCAGAGGTAGAACTGAACAGAAGTTGAAGGGTTAAATCCTCCCCAGCACAGCCAGCCCTGAGGCAAATTGAGGCTGCAGGAATCTGCAGTTTGCATTTGATGGAAGGAAGGAAATGCGTGAACTTTGTGTAGTCTGCTTAAGATGGCAAAACGTGGGGAGCCATCTTGAGTAGGTCTGCACGGAAGAAAGTCCAATTTTATTCAGTGGGGCTTGCTTCCAGGAAAGTGCTTTTGGGAGTGCAGCACTAAGTGAATTTGGGCAAAATCAGCAGGGACAACAACAACAAACAACTATGATGATGATGATGATGATGATGATGATGATGATGATGATGATGATGATGATGATGAAAACAGTTATACACAGCAAACAAGATCAATATGCTGGATTTTGTATTATATCCCACCTCGGACACTTCCCAAGCATCTAGGACTGTGTGATGTATCGACGAATAATGCGTGCAGAGCCGAGTAGGGTGGGCTTTTGCAGCTGACATATGGTGATTTTGTCAGTGCCAATTGTTTTTAAGTGCCGTCCAAGGTCTTTAGGCACTGCACCCAGTGTGCCGATCACCACTGGGACCACCTTTACTGGTTTGTGCCAGAGTCTTTGTAATTCAATCCTTAAATCCTCCTATCGTGTAAGTTTTAGGATTTAAGGATTAAATTACAAAGACTCGGGCACAAACCAGTAAAGGTGGTCCCAGTGGTGATCGGCACACTGGGTGCAGTTCCTAAAGACCTTAGACGACACTTAAAAACAATTGGTGCTGACAAAATCACCATTATTATTATTATTGTTGTTGTTGTTGTTGTTGTTGTTATTAATGTTTATATACCGCCCTCCCCCGAAGGGCTCAGGGCGGTGAATATAGAATATACAGGCAGAGTATAAATAAAATCAACAACCAACCAAAAATAATTAGATTATAATTCTGCACATATTAAAACTAGTCCCCTTTTAAAATGCAGCGTACCAATTACACAATTGAGTTCCTGTGTAGCAATTTGTACCCGAGCAGTGGTCCACCCAGACAGCCGCTGGTGGAGATGACTCTGAGAGCAATTGTGTGGAGTGAATTTACCAGTTGTGTGTACTGGCGCTTAGCCTGACTCATGGCCCTGAACCTCCAGTAACGCAGTAGCCATAAAGTTCAGAGTCATAAGTGGCTAGGAGTGGTAAGAGGTAGCTACTTCCTCCTCTCCGTCATTCATCTTCCTTCATCCCGTTCCCATGGCTTTTAAGCTGGGGGGCCAGAGGGGGGCAGGTGCGGGCTCTCATTAAACAAGCCCGGGCAGGATTTTCCTTCTACCCCCGCGGATTCAATTTGCACACCGTCCCGAGAGCATAATTCCTCGTCTTAACCTATTTAACTTGGGTGATTGGCGGCTGATTCAGCAAGGTTTTAAATAAGACTGCCGGCTGCAGAAGGTACCCGTTCGTTTGCACCGTCTCCTCTTGTGCAGGCGCCTCGTGTGTTAGAGAAACACGCAGAAGAAGTGTGTAGGAAAGACACAAATGACTGTGAGATCCTGTGCTGAGTTACTCCAGTCCAAGTCTGTCGAAATCTGTGGGTTTAGACTGAGCAACTTGACATACATTTCCAATGTGAGAAGCTCTTTTCTCAGGAACACGGGTGTCTATATAGGAAAAAAATCTGGATCGTTAAAACCCTAAATGTGGCTGCAACATAATGTTGTCCTTCTGGGCCAGCCCCAGAAATAACAGGATCGCAAAATATTATTTCCATTCTGACAGTTTCTGGAAAGCACATTTGCAAATCTTTGTGCGTGCAGATTAGCTGGGGAGATAACTGGGGAATGTCTTCTCTTTTCCGTTCCTTTTTTGGAGGCAGCAGTTCAGCGGTAGAAAATGTGAGTAGGTTGATCTTTATGGAGGAGCAGTAGCTGGACCCTGAATATTCCTGGTCTACATGCCCTAACCACTAGACCACCCTGCATCTCAGTCTATATTTACTTTGTAGCGAGTCCTATTCATTTAAATCCTGTGTAGTTGTGGATGGTCCATTTGAAGTTCTAAACATCAAGATGGAGGATAAACAAAGTAAGCTCACAGTCCAAGTTTATAGCTTCCTCAAAGCAGTCTCTTTTCTTGGAGGTCAGTGCCTGTGTGATGACTTCCAACTGTCCCGTGATAAGATCAACAACTTGGGATCTCTCCCGTTCAAAACTTCCATCTAATTGGCAGTATATGCATGTTTCGCAGAGTCTTTATCAGCAAACAATATATATCGGGGCCAGGCTCAGGTTAGGAAAGTAAATATTAAGGAGGTAACTTGTATAACCTCCTTTCTGACTCACCACCTCCCATTCATTGCCAGCAGAGATTGCAAAGAACAGACGGTTATATGTGGGTCAGATAGTGCCCATTTTAAGTCCTCATCAGCACTAAGTCTCTCCTCGTAGGGCATGGAGATCCGACCTTTTACCATTTTGGTTGCCCTTCTCTGGACCCGTTCCAGCTTGTCAATATCCTTTCTAAATTGCGGTGCCCAGAACTGTACACAATATTCCAGGTGAGGTCTAACCAATGTAGAATAGAGAGGTACATTGGTTAGACCCAGTGGTGGGATCCAAAAATTTTAGTAACAGGTTCCCATGGTGGTGGGATTCAAACTGTGGCGTAGCGCCAATGGGGCTGGGCGGGGCACGACAGGGGCGTGGGCGGGCATTCCGGGGGCGGGGCATTCCTGGGTGGGGCTGTGGCAAGGACGCAGCTGCTGCACCAGTCCTTGGGTGGGAAACAAATGCACCCAGGTGCAGGCTGCCACGTACGCCGGTGCACCTCCTACTAGACTGCTTCAAGTTCTGCGCGCTACTGCTGAGAGGAGGGGCGTAACTAAGGCAAAAATCACGTGGCAAAATCACCAATTAGTAACCCCCTCTCAGCACACACAAATAATTAGTAACCTACTCTCGGGAACCTGTGAGAACCTGCTGGATCCCACCTCTGGTTAGACCTCACCTGGAATATTGTGTACAATTCTGGGCACTGCAATTCAAGAAGGGTATTAAGCTGGAATGGGTCCAGAGGAGGGCTACCAAAATGGAGTGTCATCTCTGTATGACTGAGCCTAATTTGTTGTTGGAACTTCTGGAGCTGAATGGACACAGTTGTCTATTTGTGTCTATTTAGGAGCCATTTTGGGGGAGAGAAGAATCAATATGTGCAGCCGAGCAAAGTACGATTGCGAAAGCTGCAGTAAAAACCAGAGACCTCCAACATAAAATCCTTCTGGCAGCACTGGATCTTGGCACGAAGATGCTTCCTGTACTGCTTGTAAAATCCAGACCTCAAGAGACTTCAAGCCTGAAGCTAGCATGCATACTTAGAAATAAATCTCAGTGGGTTCAGTGAGACTTACTTTTCCTACAAGTCTGTTTTGGACTGCAACTTCGGGTCCTGAACCAGTCATGATTGCAGGCAGCTGGTGATGCATAATACGTAGAGGCTCCGGCTGGTGCTGTTTCACTGGTGTGACCTAGTAGTTTGAGTGTCAAACTTGGATATGGGAGACCCTGGTTGAAATCCCTGCTCTGCCATGGCAGCTGGGTGGGTGATCTTGGGCCAATCACACTGCCTGAGCTAGCTCACAGGGTTGTTGTGAAGATACAGTGGAGAAGAGGAGAATTATATGTACCGTCAGAGGTGGGATCCAGCAGGTTCTCACCAGTTCCTGAGAGTGGGTTACTAATTATTTGTGTGTGCCGAGAGGGGGTTACTAATTGGGTCCGCTTTTCCGTTAGAAATTCCATTAGGTCCAAAAATCATAAGGTCCTGTTGTTTCCTATGTGGCTGGTTAGCGAAGGTAGAAAACGGGATAATTCTCCCTGTTGGGCTGTTTTAAAAACATGTTTTAGAAATATGGCAAAGTTCCTTGTTTAAGGAAAGTATCCTTCTTTTGATTTCTAGAAACAAAATTAAGTATTTGAAAGTGTTAAGTATTTGACAGGCAGTCAGAGGAGAAGTCGTTGTATCTGTAGGCAGTAGACGATAGGACTTGCTATAATGAGTTTAAATTATGGACAGAAAGATACCAGCTGGAAATTAGGAACTTTTTTTTTACAGTAACAGAGAAATTATTAATGCCCCGCCCCCAGAAGGCCTGGCCACGCCCCTGTTGTGCCCCACCCAGCCCCATTGGCGCTATGGCATTGTTTGAATCCCACCACCATGGGAACTTGTTACTAAAATTTTTGGATCCCACCACTGTATACCATCTTTTGGTTGGAAGGTCAAGTACAAGTGAAGGATGGAGAGGGAGGGTGGAAAAGAAAGAAAGCCAGCCAGCTAGCCTGCATAGTGTAGTGTGGTGTAGTGGTTAAGAGCAGTGGATTCTAATCTGGAGAACCAGGTTTGATTCCGCACTCCTCCACATCAGCGGTGGAGTCTCAGCTGGTGAACTGGATTTGTTTCCCCACTTCTCCAAATGAAGCCTACTGGGTGACCTCGGCCCAGTTCTCTCTGATCTCTCAGCCTCACCTACCTCACAAGGTGTCTGTTGTGGGGAGGGGAAGGGAAAGGAGTTTGTAAGCCGCCTTGAGTCTCTTAACAGGAGAGAAAGGTGGGGTATGTATCCAAACTCCTCCTCCTCTTCTTCTGCAAAGAAAGAAAGAGAAGTCACATCACAGTCTCTCAGTTTACAAGGGTTGAGGTGAGGAGAGTAATACACATGGGGTTGTTAATCCGGGTGTGCAGTGCATACATCAGTCTGTTTTTGTGGCATGGAACACGCCCCTGAATCTTTCTCGATGGATCGGGCTGTCTGTGTTGTGCCAATGATCTCGGAGGAAAGACGTGCGAGTTTCCCTCCGTTCTGTTCCATTACTCTTCCGTGTTTCATTCTGCCCACCCGGCTTCGTTCTGCTTTGCTTCTCGCTCAGCTCGGAGAATTTATGGAATGAAATCTTGGAGTTGGCACACAGATAGTTTGCCACAGGCCTCGGTTCGTGTGTTGTTGCTTTACATGCTCAGCGAGGCATGTCCCTGCTGGTTGAGCCAGAACAAAAAGGGAAATCCTGACGTAATCGCGTTCTTGTGTCCTGATTCCGGTTCGCCCGGGCATTGCAATCGGTGCGCGTGTTTATATGCTCAAGCACGTTGCAAAAGGCATGTGGGTACGGCACAGTCCTGTACAGATTTCTTTTGGGCATCATGATTTAATTAATGTGTATATGTATCAGTGCACGCTGGCAAGGCGTAAAGCAGAAAGATGTGAAGAGTGAGCTGTGGAAAAATGCACATCAGTAGGGGTCTGAATGAAGTTCAACAGTATGGGCCAGTATGGTGTAGTGGTTAGAGTACAGGTGTCAAACTCGCTGCCCTCTAGATAATATGGACTACAGCTCCCATCATTCACTGCCAGCATGATGCTGGCAGGGGATTATGGGAACTGTAGTCCATAACATCTGGAGGGACGTGAGTTTGACACCTATGGGTTAGAGTGTTGGACTAGGATCAGGGAAACCTGGGTTCAACTCCCCTCTCCCTGCCATAAAGTTCCCTGGGTGACTTTGATCCATCATCCAGTTGCTCTCTGTTGTCCTAACCTACCTCATAGGGTTGTTGTGAGGATAAAATAGAGAGGGAGAGATCCATGCATTCTGCCCCAAGCTCTATAGAGAAAGAGAGGGTTAAAAATGAATAGATAGAAATGGGAATTGTAAGAATGGTGGAACATCGATGCTTAGAATCAGGCGTAAATGAAGAGCTTTAATAATCTCAGGGCGTAATGCATTTAGTTGGGGTCAGTTATACCGGAGAAGAAAACTAGGGTGTCTCAACCCAAAATCTCCCCAGCCCAGACACAGGATTTCTGTCTTTGATGGGGTCAGTTTTGGCCAACTCTGTTTCAACCACTTTATCACGGCTTCCACTGACTTGTGTGTCTGGGATGGTATCTGGTTGGCTGTCCGTCAACAGATACAGAAGAATAAGGAGAAGAGTTCAGATTTATACCCTGCCTTTCTGTCCTGTAAGGAGACTCAAGGTGGCTTACAAACTCCTTTCCCTTCCTCTCTCCACAACAGACATTTTGTGAGGTAGGTGAGGCTGAGGGAGGCCTGAGAGAACTGTGACTAGCCCAAGGTCACCCAGCAGGAATTCAGGAGTGCAGAAACACATATGATTCACCAGTTAAGCCTCTGCCACTCAGGTGGAAAACTGGGGAATCACTTTTGTCCGCACTCACTCCCTCGAATAGATTCCTGGCCGCCATTTTGTGGTCGTTGCATATCTTCTTTAAAACTCTGTGGCTCTGATGCTATGAGGGTTCAAAGTCTCAGGCTGCAATTTTCTAGGAGTCACGCCTTTGTAGTTTCAAAGACATGACACCCCGAAATTTATTTTTTTTAAAGCTGACAAAAATAAAGCACTAGACCAGAAGTGTCCAACTCTGGTGCCTCAGAAGTGTCCAACTCTGGTGCCTCATGGAATATGATTCCCATGCTGGCAGGGACTGATGGGAATCGTAGTCCATGAACATCTGAGGCTCCAGAGTTGGACACTCCTGCACTTGGTGCAAGCTCAGAAAATGGCACCAGTGAGGAAGTCCAGGAAACAGGGGAAATGTCTTAAAGAGGTCACACAACAAGTGAAAACGTTTTCAAACATTTCAAAAAGAATCACAGCTTACAAATAAAATGTTTTCAGGCTGGAACTAAAACGTTTTGGGCTAAAAGCCATTCAGAACTCCATGGAGGAACTGTTTTATTTCCTGCCTGAAAATGTTTTATTTGTGTTGTGCGGAAAGGGCCACTCTCTGCCTCGGCTCTGGCAAGCATTTGGATGGGAGATCTCTAAGGAATGCCGGGGTCATGATGCAGGCAATTGCAAACCTTGAAAACCCTATGAGGGTCACTATAACTGTGATGTGATGGCAAAAAAAATAAATTATGATTAATTCAGAACTCTAGCATTTGAGGAGAGATTTAGACAGCAGAAACTGTAACAACGTCCCTACTCCAGAAATCACCTCCAAAGGAAAAGAAAACAGCATCAACTGTTGCCAATTCTATTTTAAACATTCAAAGTTGCAGGTTCTAGTCTAGAATGTGGACTTGCCTGTTTTGGCATGAATACCACCCAGGAGTAAATGCACCGCTTTAATAGTCTCAGGGCACAATGCATTTATTTTGGGTCAGTTACACTGGCGAACACAAGTAGGGTAAGACAAACCAAAGGTCATTTCGAACCTTATTAAAAAGGGCTGACACAAAGAATCCATTCATCCGCCCCTTGGACATAAAGAAGGCCTTTTTTAAATTAATCACATGGAAGAAGAATCCGGGCTTTGTAACACTGTTAAGCTCTGGAGTAGGAAAAAACAAAGAATTTGCCCGTGCCTAAGATTACGGGACCAGCTGCGGCGCTGGTAGAAATACTGTTGTAATATAAAAATCGATTGCTGCCAGACATATTCTGATTGCAACCAAGTCAGCTGAGTTGTTTGACTTGGTTATTGATTTTAATATTTCTGGGCCACCTCTTGATATGCATTGAAGGCAGCAAGCTGCAGCAATGGAAGAATGAAATCCAAAACTATGAACAATAGTGAATGGTAAAATATTAAAAACATAAGAACTAGCCTGCTGGATCAGACCAGAGTCCATCTAGTCCAGCGCTCTGCTACTCGCAGTGGCCCACCGGGTGCCTTTGGGAGCTCACAGGCAGGAGGTGAAAGCAATGGCCTTCTGCTGGTGCTGCTCCTGAGCACCTGGTCTGCTAAGGCATTTGCAATCTGAGATCAAGGAGGATCAAGATTGGTAGCCATAGGCCCCTTCTGCACACGCAAAATAATGCGTTTTCAGATCACTTTCACAACTGTTTACAAGTGGATTTTGCTATTCCACAAAGCTTCAAAGAGCACTGAAAGCAGTTTGAAAGTGCATTGTTCTGCATGTGCGGAATGAGCCATAGATCGACTTTTCCTCCATAAATCTGTCCAAGCTCTTTTTAAAGCTATCCAGGTTAGTGGCCATCACCACCTCCTGAGGCAGCATATTCCAAACACCAATCACAAGTTGCGTGAAGAAGTGTTTCCTTTTATTAGTCCTAATTCTTCCCCCCAGCATTTTCAATGAATGCCCCCTGGTTCTAGTATTGTGAGAAAGAGAGAGAAATTTCTCTCTGTCGACATTTTCTACCCCATGCATATTTTTATAGACTTCAATCATATCCCCCCTCAGACTTCTCCTCTCCAAACTAAAGAGTCCCAAACGCTGCAGCCTCTCCTCATAAGGAAGGTGCTCTAATCCCTCAATCATCCTCGTATTAAAATGGGAAATGCATCTATGCCGTGTAAACAAATCAGAACGGGAGGCGGCCTAGAAAATTCAAGAAACAACTATCTTCTCCCCAGCTGCTGTTGAACAAAGAAGGGTCTTCACTTGATTTTGAAAGCGGTGCCAGGTTAATGAGAATCCTGTAGGGATTCTCAAAAGGGGCTAACAAGCTCCTCTCCCTTCCTCTCCCCACAACAGACACCTTGTGAGGTTGGTGGGGCCAAGAGAGTTCTGAGAAAACTGTCACTGGTTGAAGGTCACCCAGCAGGCCTCCTGTAGAGGAGCAGGGAAACGAATCCAGTTCATCAGATTAAGAGTTCAGCGCTCAGGTGGAAGAGTGGGGAATCAAATCTGATTCTCCAGATTAGAGACCACCGGGTCTAAACTGCTATACCACGCTGGCACAGATGAGGTGCCATGACCGAAAAGGCCATGCCCCTTTCGAATGCCAATCTCACCTCAGACTGAACAGTTGTGTAGGACAAGCTTATATTGGGGAGTGTTCCTAAGGCGGGATGGCACCCCTCCGAACTCATGGTCCAGGGAAGAAGAAACTGCCCCCCCCTCCAGGGTCAAAACAACCAATATTTCCCACTATAACAAAGCTATAATAGCAGGTGTCTAATGAGCTGACAAGGCCTGAGAAGCAAAGCAGGAAAACAGAAGCACAGCAGGGAGGGGGAATGAGAAGAGATGGGCTCCCACATCTCGGGCAGGAGACAAAAGACATGGCAGGACCAAATGGGCTGATCATGACAAAGATGTAGACTCTTTGGCAGAGGCATAGCAAGGGGGAAAAGTGCCCAGTGCACTGATGCATCACCCGCCCCAGAACACCCCCGCCCCGGAATGCCCCCGCCATGCTCCTGGAACGCCCCCGGAACACCCTCACCACACCCCCACAGGGGCATGCATCTGGTGTGCCGCACCCCCTGTCCCCTTGGAGCTACGCCTCTGCTCTTTGGTTCTCCTTGCTTGGGTCCTATACTTTTGAAATGACAAAGGCAACTTTGGTAGCTTTTCCCCCCTTTCGGTGCCATGCTTGAGAAAAGCTGCCCTTGATGAATATCGACTGTTTGTTCAGCAGTTCTGGCAGTAAAGAAGAAGTAACACCCTTGAGTCAAGAGGCCACATCGAAATGACTTCTGTCCTGTGACAAATATTAGATTAATCTCCCCGAGTCAATAGCAGAGACTCTGAGACCTGCCATAGTGGATAAAAGGGTTACAAAAAGCCATTTGGCCGTTGCTTAATCTTGGCCTCCTTGTTTGGCAGAGAAGGACAGAGGGAACCAGCCCTTCAGAGTTTTATGTTCTCTCCTTCCCTTCTCCCCCAGTCTGTCAACGTCACCTCTTTGTGGGACTGTTATCATCAGACAGATACAAGCGAATCCTTTTGTGGGAAAGAGACTTGGCTGACAGAAATAGCTCTGGTTTGCATTTACGAGAGGAACTGAATTTATTGCAGTCGTAGGCCAGCAGTGGTTATAGATACCAAAAGCGATAGGGAAAAAGTTACCAAACAGAATTGCAAATATTTTTAAAGTATCCTAGACCAGTAGTGTATAAATATACTAAAAGTAGTAGGACATTTTTTTTAAACCAAACATCATTCCTAAAATACAAAACAGCAATATTTAAAGAAGAAGAAGAAGAGTTTGGATTTATATCCCCCCTTTTTCTCCTGTAGGAGACTCAAAGGGGTTTACAATCTCCTTGCCTTTCCCACCTCACAACAAACACCCTGTGAGGTAGGTGGGGCTGAGAGAGCGCCGAAAAGCTGTGACTAGCCCAAGGTCACCCAGCTGGCATGTGTGGGAGTGCACAGGCTAACCTGAGTTTGGCGCGCGCGCACACACACACACACACCCCATGGGCAAGGCACACTGGGTCAGAGGGAGGTGGAGCTCCCCTGTCCTCCTGCTTTGGTGACTTTTTGGGACTGGGAGGCGGGACCAGTGGCCACCGTCCAGAGTGGGTGGGGCTGAGACATTTTGGAGCCCACCACGTGACTGAAATTGTTGTGCCCGTGGGCAAGGGCCCTTGTCCATAGGCAGATACACCACTGGTTGGTAACCTCTCATGGGATTTCCAAAGAAAGAGAGAGGCCCCTTCCGCACATGCAGAATAATCCACTTTCAATCTGCTTTCACAACTGTTTGCAAGGGGATTTTGCTGTTCTGCACAGCTGCAAAATGCACTGAAAGTGGATTGAACGTGCATTATTCGGCATGTGTGGAAGGGGCCATGGTTTGCCATTGCCTGCCTCTCCATAGCACCCCCAGCCTTCCTTGTTGCTGTCCCATCAAAGTCCTTACTAAGGCTAACCCTGCTTAGCTTCCAAGGTCAGATAGAGCCCCCTCCCTCCCTTGCATGTCACCCCTCACCCTCTCCTCTCCCTCGTCTAGGGTGGGCGGGCCATGTCCAGATGCTGGGGCCCTGCCCCGCCCCTCCCCTCCCTTGCATGCCCCCCCTCACTAGCCTGAGCCAAATACGTCAAATACCAGAACATTAACTTTGCTCTCTTAGGGGAGCAGCAGTGGCGTAGGAGGTTAAGAGCTCGTGTATCTAATCTGGAGGAACCGGGTTTGATTCCCAGCTCTGCCACCTGAGGTGTGGAGGCTTATCTGCGGAATTCAGATTAGCCTGTGCACTCCCACACACGCCAGCTGGGTGACCTTGGGCTAGTCACAGCTTCTCAGAGCTCTCTCAACCCCACCTACCTCACAGGGTGTTTGTTGTGAGGAGGGAAGGGCAAGGAGATTGTAAGCCCCTTTGAGTCTCCTTACAGCAGAGAAAGGGGGGATATAAATCCAAACTCCTCCTCCAAACTCCTCCTCCTCCTCCTCCTCCTCCTCCTCCTCCTCCTCCTCCTCCTCCTCCTCCTCCTCCTTCTTCTTCTTCTTCTTCTTCTTCTTCTTCTTCTTCTTCTTCTTCTTCGAAGGTACCACCTTTGCAATGTGATTTCCCATGTTCCCAGGAGAGGCAAATGCCCCTGACAATACCCTTCCCGCCAAGTTTTTTTTTCTTATTTCCCACAGCTGTAATTTGTATGCAGATTTAAGATGGTCCCCTGTTTTTACTCGACTTCCCTTTCAGGGAAAGAGATCATCAAAAGGTTTTCCCACTTCTTTTCCAAGACTGTAAATTCCAAAATTGTATTGTTATTGCTGTGCAGTGTACCCACTGTTTTACACCTCATCAACTAGGAGCAGCAGTGGCGTAGGAGGTTAAGAGCTCGTGTATCTAATCTGGAGGAACCGGGTTTGATTCCCAGCTCTGCCGCCTGAGCTGTGGAGGCTTATCTGGGGAATTCAGATTAGCCTGTGCACTCCCACACAAGCCAGCTGGGTGACCTTGGGCTAGTCACAGCTTCTTGGAGCTCTCTCAGCCCCACCCACCTCACAGGGTGTTTGTTGTGAGGGGGGAAGGGCAAGGAGATTTTAAGCCCCTTTGAGTCTCCTGCAGGAGAGAAAGGGGGGATATAAATCCAAACTCCTCCTCCTCCTCCTCCTCCTCTTCTTCTTCTGCTCTTCCTCCTCCTCCTCCTCCTCTATTGGTGAGAATCTAGCCCAAGATAACAGACCCACTTATTTTCCCTCCCCACTTTCTGGGAAACAAAGTTGTCAACAAGACAAGTCAGGACATTTTTAGCAGAGCTGGACATCCAACAGATATGTGGGTGATGGAAATCTCCCATAACTGCTGTTCCCCATCTCTTTGAGAACTTTGTAATCTCTCCTAGGAGTGTTTCAACCAAGTCCTCTACCTGGTTTGGTGGTCTTTGGCAGCCCCCCCACCATAACATGACTGATATTTCTTACTCCTTTTATTTTGACTCAGAGACTCTCAATTGAACTTCCGTGTTCGGATTCATACATTTCCTCACAAGTATATACCTCCTTGATGTATAATGCTGCTAACCCCTTCCTTATTTGTTTATCCCTTTTAAACACATTGCACCCCTCAATCCTAATTGTCATCTAATGGGACTCGCCGTTCCTCCCTATAGGGGAGGGGACTTTGGAAATTGAGTTGCTGGACGCCACCTATCTTTAAATTTGTATTTATTATATTAGTATACTTAGTTTTATTGTTATCGCTGCTTTTAAAGGTTTTAGTTATCTTACGACTGTACCACGCTATATGTTGTACACCGCCCAGAGCCCTTTGGGGACAGGGCGGTATAAAAGTCTAAAGTATAAACAAACAAACAAACAAACAAATAAATAAATAATATTCCAATTGTGAGTGTCATTCCGTCCAGTTTCAGTAATGCCAGGTTATAGTTGCCTTCCTGTATATGGCCTTTAAGTTCCTCCGGCTTGGGGTGAGGGTGCTGTGTGGTTTCCGGGCTGTGTGGCCGTGTTCTAGGAGCATTTTCTCCGGACGTTTTGCCTGCATCTGTGGCTGGCATCTTCAGAGGATTCCTCTGGCTTGTTTCCCATACTCAGTGCATTAGTGTAGTGACACTGGAATCCATGGTTTATATGTCCTGATGGTTTCATTTCTGAGTTAATGTTTCCTGGCATATGCGCCACTCCTCACAAATCTTTAATGTTCTTATCGCTACTTGTTTGCATCATACTAGGCTTTGAATTTGTGTCTTCCTCCCCTGTAGGATTTAGTTTCGAGCCCTCCTTATCACGTTTGCGAGGCTCTTGCCAAACACGTTTTTTCTTACCCTCGTGAGGTACAAACTATCTCCTGATAGAAGAGCTTCATCTCAAAAGCTAAGGTTTGGTCCAGAAAACTCCAAACCTTTCCTGATGACACCATCTACATAGCCAGGCATTTTATTTGCCTGATTCTTCCTTGCCTTCCTAAGCCATGGCCTTCCAACAGGAAGAGCTTCTAAAAAGCAACCTGAACTCTCAAATCCTTCACCCGTTAACCCAGACTCTTATATGGAATATGCTGCCACAGGAGGTGGTGATGGCCACTAACCTGGATAGCCTTAAAAGGGGCTTGGACAGATTTCTGGAGGAGAAGTTGATCTATGGCTACCAATCTTGATCCTCCTTGATCTGAGATTGCAAATGCCTTAGCAGACCAGGTGCTCAGGAGCAGCAGCAGCAGCAGCAGAAGGCCATTGCTTTCACCTCCTGCACGTGAGCTCCCAAAGGCACCTGGTGGGCCACTGCGAGTAGCAGAGTGCTGGACTAGATGGACTCTGGTCTGATCCAAAAGGCTCTTTCTTATGTTCTTATGTGCTTATAGTCTCTTTTAATATGTTCTGGGCTATGCCAGGCGGTATCGCTTATTCCCACATTGATGAGCAAGAAAGGATAATAATCTGTGGGTTTTGTGAGTCACATTTTGGACGCGTGCACCTGGTAAACAGCATGCCTCTTGAGACGACAAGTCTGGTCGGCACACTTTAGCATCAGCACTTCTCAGTGGGGAATCTCCAGTTATCAGCACACATTTCCTCTATACTGGGGAGCAGATCCTCTGTTGCACAGAAATGTCCTAGCTTTGAGGAGACTGGGAGAGCAGCCTTTGTTCCAGTTCGGCCGCTCCCCACCCCCCCCATTCTGGGGCCAGCCGAGGCTGCCACTCCCACTAGGGTCAGGCCCAAACAAATCGTATCTGCCCCTCATAGTAAATAGAGTTTGACACCCTTGCTGTTGCTTTTTTGCCCTGGCAAGGAGGAGCATTACACAGTTCAAGGCTCACCCAGCCGAGCGCGAGGCTAGCGGTCAGCCCCCCCCCCAAGTAAACCCTCCCCTCTCCATCACAGTCAGCACACCAGCATCTCTCTGTCCTGCTCCTTGTCAGAGCCCTCTAACCCGTAGTTTGCCTGTACTTCATAGACAGCTTTATCCTTAAAAAGTGTGAGGTAGCACAGAGGGTTTTTTTTACTTGTGTGCTTGTTACTGCTGTTTGCCAGGTAACCATAAGTGATTTCAGCTCAGCGACGTAATGTGGCGCAGGAAGCCGATGTTCTTCAAGCAAAAGGATTTTATTGCAAATGGTGGTCACAGCTCGGTCAGAAGAGAATCGCGCTCTTGCAACCCCGTGCAAGAACTTTTATTCCCAAACTTCAAAGGGGCAAAGGGGCAGGGAAGTGGGAGGTGAGGGGGCAAGTCCCTCACCAAAACACCAATCAAAACAAACAAATCAAACGCAAGATACAGTTACACTTTTGAATGGGATTACCAAGTCCCGCTGTCAGCCGTCTTCCCGCAAGATCCTGCAACGGTGCTGAAAGGAAAGCTGATAACGTCCATTCATAAAACTCCAGGTGGGCTTGCTGCCGCACCCAGCTATCTCCTCTATCAGATGGCTGTTTCCTTTAGTAATGCCCTGGGGCTCCCGCCCCGCATCGCTGTAACAAAGAAAAGTTCAAACTGTCCAATGGTGGTCCCTGCACATCTTCCAATGGCTGGGGACCTTTGGGTGCTGGCAACCGATCCGATTTGCAAGTCCAAAGAGGGTCTTTGTCTTTGTTAAGGAGTCGGCTGGGTGTTGGTCTAAACTGCATTCCAGAGCCAACTTCTTGTCCCTTAATATCAGGCCTTTCAGGCCACGGCTTTTGGCCATCAGACACAAATTTCAAAAATAACATTTCTAAACTTAAACATTAGGGAAACCTTAAAGGGATAAACACATATGCTTATAGGCAAGGCTTTCCTAAATCTAACAATAACAAAACCTTAAACTTAACTGAAGAACCTAATCAAACTAAATCCTAAACAGCAGGCACATCATAACTTCAGCTAAAGAGGGGGCTTTTATTACATCCTGGGATGGCATAAACAAGAGGGAAAATCATATAACATTGGCACAAACATACATATACGTTCTCTGTGAGCCTTATGGAGGCTTCTGGACCACACAAGTCTCCACGTCTGGGCATGGAGCCAGTGTAGCCAGGCAGCCTGACTCAGGAAAATATTTGTTTCTTTTCCTGTGGTGGTAACATGCTTACAAAGTTTTACTGAACACCTGCTTAATCTTCTGCCAAATTTTTCACAAACAAGCTAGAAAGTCAATCATAGAGTTGGAAGAGACCACAAGGGCCATCAAGTCCAACCCTCTGTCGTACAGGAACACACAGGTTTAATCGGCAAGTTTGAGATTTGACTTAGGAACCTTTTCAGCACCTCTGTTGTTGTCTTTATCGGCGTATCACTTGACACCTGCTCTTTACAAATGTGTCTCTGTTCAGATGGGGGGCTTGCATCCACATCTGGTTGGATCCTGTACTATTGTAGCGCTGTGGAAACTTGGTCTTACTTTGTAGCGCTGTGGAAACTTGGTCTTACTTTGTAGCGCTGTGGAAACTAGATCTTACTTTGTGGACCTGACGACCCAATCTGCGGGGTGCTGTGTGGTTTCCGGGCTGTATGGCCGTGTTCTAGCAGCATTCTCTCCTGACGTTTCGCCTGCATCTGTGGCTGGCATCTTCAGAGGATCTGAGATCATCAGATCCTCTGAAGATGCCAGCCACAGATGCAGGCGAAACGTCAGGAGAGAATGCTGCTAGAATTCTGGCTCCTTATTCCAGGCTCCCACACAGCACCCCAGTGATTCCGGCCATGAAAGCCTTCGACGACCCAATCTGTGTTTTGCCATCTGCACTGGCACTGGGTGGAGCACCAGTTCAGATTTTACATTTGTAAAATCCCTATTCTTATGACAAGGATAACTTTGCCATCTCCTTCCACACTGCTGTTTAACACTCTGCTAGGCTTCATTTAGGCTAAAGAACTCCCTTGATTAAAAAGCCAAAAGGATGTTATTTCTTCCAGCCGAAGATATGCTAGAAGAAGCATATTTGTCATTCAGTTATCAAAGGCTGAAAATGTATCTCGGCAGTAGCTTTTTACAAAATAAAATTGAATTCTGGGACAATAACAATCACACTGTTTCACTGGATTATTGTGAAGGTGACATTGCATATTGCGGGAAATCTGTTATGGGAAGCCCTAAAAAGTCTAGGACTAGTACCCCTACAGGACCTTCT
>NC_059426.1:169435831-169446367 GCF_021028975.2 Sphaerodactylus townsendi
CCCCTGGTTCTAGTATTGTGAGAAAGAGAGAAAAATTTATCTCTGTCCACATTTTCTACCCCATGCATAACTTTATAGACTTCAATCATATCCCCCCTCAGACGTCTCCTCTCCAAACTAAAGAGTTCAGGTTTATGTATTCTTCTGTCTGGGGGAAAATAATTAGATTTCCGTGTGGCTTTGCCATGCAGATAACCAAACTGTTAGAACAAGCGAAAAACAACAAACCCTTCCCTGAGGAACCATCATCTCTCATGTTAAACACATTATTATTGTCCTCTTCTTTTGATTCCGGTTCTAGTTGTAACTCTCGTTCTCATTCTACTTCTTTGCAGCCACGAGAGAAAGGATGTAATCCTTTCCAGTGCAGAAGCAATGTTGAAAATGCCCTCAGTTTCCTCAAGAACAGATCGGTCAGTACTATTTCGACACCGAGAAGGTTTTGTTTGTGTTCAGGTGCCAGGGCGCCAGGAGGATCTCAGCAAGGTGGTTTCAGCCGAACCTGTTCTTTGCACATTCTCGAAAGCAGAACGGGAGGAATTGTTCCTGGGACATGTATTTCTCGCTGTAAATATAATGAAAAACTAGGAAACCGTTTCCTTCCTGCCAATGACAAATTTAATTTGAAAAAACCCCAGAAAAATAGCTGAAGGACTGTTGTGGAGAGGAGAATAAAAGTTATACCGTATATACTCATGTATATGTCAAATTTTTCAGCACATTTTTAATGCTGAAAAAAGAAACCACATCGACTACTCTGCGTTCATTAAATTTTTTTTGTGTTTTTACTTTGCTGGCCAGCAGGGGGCGCAGTTTTAAAGCTAGCAACACCAAAATTTCAGGGTACCCTCAGAAGACTCTCCTGATGATACCAGCCAAGTTTGGTAAAGTTTGGTTCAGGGAGTCCAAAGGTATGGACCCCCAAAGGAGGTGCCCCCATTCCCCATTGTTTTCAATGGGAGCTATTAGTAGATGGGGCTACCCTTTTGAGGGTCCATAACTTTGGACCCTCTAGCACCTAAACTTCTAAACCTAACAGACTTCGTCAGGAAAGTCTCTTTATGATACCAACCAGGTTTGGTGAAGTTTGGGTCAGGGGATCAAAAGTTATTGACCCCCCAAAGGGATGCCCCATCCCCCATTGTTTACAATGGGGGGAAGCTAATAGTAAATTTTTCATTTCTGATAATATCCCTCTTAAAATCTAAGTTGGAGTTGTTGGACGCCACAGATGATGAGGAGGAATCCAGTTTTGAAGGATTTTAACTCTTGTGTTTAAGCTGGTTGCTGGTTGAGCTAAGGTTTTTGTACTTTTTAAGTTATTGTTGATACCATACTGTTCTTGTTGACCCTCTTTTCCACTTACAGAGCCAGTTTACTGTTTTTCTTTGAAATAAATATTCAAAAACATTTAACCCACTGATGCCTCAATTGATGCTGCATTTCCCACCCTCGACTTATACGCGAGTCAATAAGTTTTCCCAGTTTTTTGTGGTAAAATTAGATGCCTCGACTTATATGCGGGTCGACTTATACACGAGTATATACGGTAATTGAAAATTTTGGATGAAGACAAAAACAAAGAATAAAATTACTTGGTTGCATAAAACTTCCAGCCGCACAATGAAAAAAAAAGTTTGATTTTATAACATATATTTCATATTAAATTAGTTTTTTTTTTTAAAAAAAAGGTAGATGCACTCACAGGTACCTCAGAGTTATGCCAACACCTACTGTGGGATACGAAAAGGAGTATTTTTGAAATGGTTGCAAGACAGGTTGGGAAATTCCTGGGGATTTGATGGGTGGCGTCTGAGGAGAGCAGAGTTTGGGGTGGGGAGGTTGTTGCGTGGGGATGGGGTGCCGTAGAATTCACCCTCCAAGGCAACCATTACCTCCAGAGGGACTGGTTGCTATAGTCTGGAAACTACAGTGAGATCTCCATCCCACCCAGAGGTGGGATCCAACAAGTTCTCACCAGTTCCCGAGAGTGGGTTACTAATTATTTGTGTGTGCCGAGAGGGGGTTACTAATTGGGTCCGCTTTTCCGTTAGAAATTCCATTAGGTCCAAAAATCATAGAGTCCTGTTGTTTCCTATGTGGCTGGTTAGCGAAGGTAGAAAACGGGATCATTCTCCCTGTTGGGCTGTTTTAAAAACATGTTTTTGAAATATGGTAAAGTTCCTTGTTTAAGGAGAGTATCCTTTTGATTTCTAGAAACAAAATTAAGTATTTGAAAGTATTAAGCATTTGACAGGCAGTCAATGAGAGGAGAAGTAGTTGTTTCTGTTGGCAGTAGACGATAGGACTTGCTATCATGAGTTTCAATGATGGACAGAAAGATACCAGCTGGAAATTAGGAACTTTTTTTTTACAATAACAGAGAAATTTTTTTACAGTAACAGAGAAATTATTAATGCCCCGCCCCCAGAATGCCCGGTCACGCCCCTGTTGTGCCTCGCCCAGCCCCATTGGCGCTACGCCACTGTTTGAATCCCACCACCATGGGAACCTGTTACTAAAATTTTTGGATCCCACCACTGATCCCACCCTTGGAAATCGGTACCCGCATTTATAGAGCAGGAACACCCCCACCCCCACATGCTTGGTGGCCTGTGCATGTATTTAATATAACTGCTTGTAACACAGGGAAACGAAGGAGGATATCAATATCCAAAGGGCACAAAATGTGTGAAAAATATGCCGTTGCTGCTGGGAATATCAAATTGCTGACACTTCAAAAAGAAAGAAAATCTTATGAACCGCACATATTTTTGCTTAGTTACAAGGGAATAAAAATGGGTGGCTGCGTTTTGGGCATAAGCGTCGACAAATTGTGCATGAATAAGGTTGGATTGCTGACGTTAAACTTCTTTTTGCACAAAAATGGGATTGTTTTGAAGTATGCGTAATGTTCTTTCGCTTACTTCACGTAGCTTCTTTGTGGTCTCTGGGAAGGACAGCTTTCAACAGAGATGGATTTCTGTCTTTTTCACGAACAAACATCTCTCTTTGTCCAGGTCAAGCTCATCAACATTCACGTCGCTGATATCATCGAAGGAAACCCATCCATCGTGCTGGGCCTCATTTGGACAATTATACTGCACTTCCATGTGAGTGTTTAAGTGCTCCCTGCTAAGAAACATGTCGAGGCTTGGATCTTCTGGACCATTTCTATGCATGGAAGGGTTCCCACCTGTGCCTAGCGTGCCTGCGGCTCCTTCATCCCCATCCCACCTCATTTTAGCCCTAAATGGTCCCTTAAGTACTGCAAGGCTGAGCCACCTTTCCACAAAAGCTTAGTAACCTGCAGTTTGGGGCCTCAGGTTATGAGGGGCCTATAAATTAAAAAATTAGTAAAGATAGGCAGCATGGTGCAGTGGTTAAGAGCAACAGACTCTAATTGGGAGAGCTGGGAAGGATATTGACAAGCTGGAACGGGTCCAGAGGAGGGCAACCAAAATGATAGAAGTCCCATTGGCCATCCTGGCAGGGACTGATGGGATATGTAGTCCATAACATCTGGAGTGCCAAAGGTTCGCCACCACGGCCCTACGAGGAGAGACTTAGGGGATGTTTAGTTTGGAGAAGAGAAGGTTAAGAGGTGACATGATAGCCATATTTAGATATTTGAAGGGATGTCATGTTGATGAGGGAGTTTTCTGCTGCTCCAGAAGACTAGGACCAGGAGTAATGGGTTCCAGGTGAAGGAAAAGAGATTCCACCAAAACATTAGGAAGAACTTCCTGACAGTAAGGGCTGTTCGACAGTGGAATGCACTACCTCGGAGTGTGGTGGAGTCTCCTTCTTTGGAGGCTTTTAAACAGAGGCTGGATGGCCATCTGTCAGGAATGCTTTGATTGTGTGTTCCTTCATTGCAGGGGGTTGGACTTGATGGCCCTTGGGGTCTCTTCCAGCTCTGTGATTCTATGATTCCCCACTCCTCCACGTGAGTGGTGGACTCTTATCTGGTGAATTGGATTTGTTTCCCCACTCCTACACACGAAGCTTGCTGGGTGATCTTGGGTCAGTCACAGTTCTCTCCAAACTCTCTCAGCCCCACGTACCTCACAAGGTGTCTGTTGTGGGGAGAGGAATGGAAGGCGATTGTAACCCACTTTAAGACTCCATGAAGGTAGATAAGAGCGGGGTATAAAGACAGCTCTTTTTCTTCTTCAAATCTTCTTGTTTAGCTCTCCTCACAGGGTTTGTTGTGTGAGGGGAAGAACAAAGAAGGTGTAAGCCCCTTTGAGTCTCCTGCAGGAGAGAAAGGGGGGATATAAATCCAAACTCCTCCTCCTCCTCCTCTTCTTCTTCTTCTTCTACTTCTTCTTCTTCTTCTTCTTCTTCTTCTTCTTCTCCTCTTCCTTCCTTCCTTCCTTCCTTCCTTCCTTCCTTCCTTCCTTCCTTCCTTCCTTCCTTCCTTCCTTCCTTCCTTCCTTCCTTCCTTCCTTCCTTCCTTCCTTCCTTCCTTCCTTCCTTCCTTCCTTCCTTCCTTCCTTCCTTCCTTCCTTCCTTCCTTCCTCTGCATCCTTAGCAAAGCCTTTGGAGTCAAGGTTTTCTCTTTTTCTAAATTTTATTTTTTGCCAGATTGCAGAGAGCGTGGCTCGGGCGCTCAGCTTGTGGTGACTCATCGTCCCTCTCTGGACAATGCAAACGCCGTTAGTGCGATCACCTGCAGCGAGTCCATCTGCTGAAAGAAGCGTGAAGGCGAAAGAGAGGTGGAAGATGTCTGCGAAGAAGGCTCTGCTGCTCTGGGCCAAGGAGCTGTGTGCCACGTACGTAACCGTGTGGTGCTTCAATGGTGTACCTCTCATAGTTTTCTGTAGTGGGCAGATGGTTGGAGATTAGATGTAAACCGCCGTCAAGTGTAATCTGACTTATAGCAACTGCTTCGTAAAGTTTCGAAGACAAAAGATACTCAGAGGTGGATTTAGCTATTGCGCTGCAGCTTTGTATAAGTGACCCTGGACTTCCTTGGTAGTGCTTGCATCCAGTTACCGTCCAGAATCCGAAAATCCCTGCTTATCGTCACCTGAGATCTGACCAGCAGAGAATCTAGAGCCCCAACCTGGACCAACTAAGGTGAGCAAAATAAAAGCGGATACACAGTAGAAGTCAGAAAGGGGCACCTGCATGTGGAGAGTTAACAGATTTCTTCATGTGTTGGTTTATTGATTGAACTCACTGCTGCAAAAAGACATTTACATCAAGGTTTGAAGAAACGCAATGGAGAGGCAGAGTGATGGCAAGAGCTAACTTTGGCACTCCAGATGTTACATGAAGACTACCAGAGATTCCCATCCCAGCCCTCTGCCAGCATTGTAGTCCTATAACATCTGGAGTGCCAAAGGTTCGCCTCCTACTATCCTAGGAGTCTAACTGACACTAAACCAAAGAGACTGCTCAAGAGTTGCTCCAAGGAGAGAAACACATCTTACCGTGACATGCCTCTGAAGAGGCCAGCCATAGATGTGGACAAAACATTAGGAGCTGAAACTACCACACCATGGCCACATGGCCCAGAAAACCCACAATGGCCGATTGATCCCAGCTGTGAAAGTCTTTAACAATAAACTACCTCATAGGACCGTGGTGGCGAACCTTTGGCACTCCAGATGTTATGGACTACAATTCCCATCAGCCCTTCCAGCATGGCCAATTGGCCATGCTGGCAGGGGCTGATGGGAATTGTAGTCCATAACATCTGGAGTGCCAAAGGTTTGCCACCACTGTCATAGGATATGCAAACCACCTTGAATTTCATAGGGCTTTCCTGGCTGCTGAGAAGTGCTCCTACGTGGAGTTCTGAGATTATGTATGGGAAGTTGGTGGGCTGTTTGTTGTCTGCTCCCCTCCCCTCAAACTCTCACAATTTATCCAGGAAATACAGTTGGCTGCCGTTGGTTCTTCTGATCACGGTCCCCGAGCAAATAGCTTTGCCAGTGCTGGCCATTCTCCTGTGAACTAAGACAGACTCCCATGACCCTTCCGTTGGGCTTTCTTCTAGAAGGGGGAAGGTCAGAGGCGTATTTAAGGGAAATGAAGCCCGATGCAAAATCTGAATTCCTCCCTCCCCCTCCCCCCCCCCGGTCCCATGGGCAGCCACCCTCCTCCATCACGACCAACAACCTTTTTTTGTACCAGTGTATGGAGTCAGTGTATGGACCTGGGGAGAAGGAGGATGGGTGGGGGCAGAGGTGGGATCCAGACAGGTTCCCGAGAGTAGGTTACTAATTACTTGTGTGTGCCAAGAGGGGGTTACTAATGGGTGATTTTGCCACGTGATTTTTTTTACCTTAGATTAAGCCCCTCCTCTCAGCAGTAGCGCGCAGAACTTGAAGCAGTCTAGCAGGAGATGCACCGCCGTGCGTGGCAGCCTGCGCCTGCGTGCATTCGTTTCCCGCCCAAGGACCGGCGCAGTGGCTGTGTCCTTGCCACAGCCCCGCCCCCGGAATGCCCGGCCACGCCGCTGTCGTTACTTACCCACCCAGCCCATTTAGCTCATACGGACAGTTTGAATCCCAGCACCATGGGTACCTGTTACTAACATTTTTGGATCCCACCACTGGATGGGGGCGATTCTCTGCCCCCCACATGACTAAATGGCCACAGGCCGGGGACATTTGACCCCCTATGTTCCCCTGGTTGGTACGCCCCTGGGGAAGCTACAGGAACTATTGGCTGCTACAGCTGCAGCCTTTTTGTGGCAGCAAAGGCCGTTGTCCTGCAGAAATTCACCTCACTTAGTTGAGTGGAGCAGTAGACCGCAATGCAGAATTTGCTTTGGCCCTTTGGGCCCTGAGGTTCCCAAGACACTGTGTTGAGAAAACCAGGGGATCTGGAATGCCAGCACCTGAGTTGAAAGTCAAATGAGTAGATGTCTGTGATAGGATTTCTATCTCTAGGTTGGGAAATTCTTGGAGATTTGGGCCTAGTGAGGGTAGAGATTGGGGAGGGGAAGGAACTCCGCAGGGATGTGATGTCATGGAGTCTGCCCTCAGAAGCTGCCATTTTCCTCAGGGTCTGGAAATGAGTTTTAATCCCAGGAGATCTTTAGGCCCGACAGACATTGGCCACCCTAGAATAAGGTGACCAGATGGTCACCTTTATGCGCCAGAGACTGGCCGGATAGGCGGGTGGCTAACATGTGCGCGCAACCGCCAGGAGCTTGCTACTACCTTCTAGAGTGCTCCCGTTTCCCGTACAATGTCACAGCCCCAGAAGGCCGTGCTCCTGCGGCCGCGTGCATGTGAGGCTACCCCGCTGCCTTAAGCCCCAGAAGGCAGTGCGGCAGCCTTCCAAAAATCAGGACACTTCAAAAAACAGGAATGACGCGGGACAAATTGTTTTAAAGGCAGGACTGTCCCGCCAAATGCGGGATGTCTGGTCAGCCTACCCTGAAACCATCCCTGCTGCAAACGCCGCTCAGCCAAAGGATTTAAAGTAAGAACATAAGAGACAAGCCAGCTGGATCAGACCAAAGTCCATCTGATCCAGCTCTCTGCGCTACTCGCCAGTGGCTACCCAGGTGCCTTTAAGGGCTCACATGTGGGGGGATGTGGCGCAATGGCGCTTCTGCGGCTGTTGCTCCCCAATCACCACCTGGTCTGTTAAGGCATTTGCAATCTCAGATCAAGGAGGATCAAGATTGGTAGCCATAAATCGACTTCTCCTCCATAAATCTGTCCAATTGACCTTTGCGAAGCTATCCAGGTTAGTAGCCATCACCACACTCCTGTGGCAGCATATTCCAAACACCAATCTGCGTTGCGTGAAGAAGTGTTTCCTTTTATTAGTCCTAATTCTTCCCCAAAGCATTTTCAGCCAAGAATGCCCCCTGGTTCTAGTGTTGTGAGAAAGAGAGAAAAATTTCTCTCTGTCAGCATTTTCTACCCCATGCGCCAATTTTGTAGCGGAGCTTCAATCATATTATCCCCCCTCGGCAGCCTCCTCTCCAAACTAAAGAGTCCCCAAGCGGCTGCAGCCTCTCCTCATAGGGAAGGTGCTCCAGTCCCTCAATGTCCTTGTTGCCCTTCTCTGCACTTTTCCTCCAGCACAGCCTCCTTTTTTGAGATCGCGGCTGACCAGGGTACCAGTTACAGTACTCCAAGAATGCTTGATTAGCACCACTGCTTTATATAAAGGGCACTGTGACAATCTTTGCAGTTTAAGTGGCAACTGGTGATGTCAACAAAAGGCAATTGGGGATATTGTTCTGCGGTGGCCAAGAGAAAATCATATTTTATTTTGTCTTATTATTTAGTTAGATATGTTCTGTTAAGTTTTAAAAATCTGTTTCTGGAAAAGATATTTTCCTATAAAGGTTTTCCTGCAGCCTGAAAAAACTAGTTTCCTCCCTCATGGAGAATTGCTCTCTGCACTGCTCCCATTGTACTCTTGAGTTGGACCAAGCTACCAAACAATACGCTCTCATATACACCCCCTAGATAAGGTTTTCCCTCCAAAGGAAATTTCATAGGAGCAGGTCTTGCTTGAGAACTTGCTTTGCTTAATGGTCCTTCTTTTGTTGTTGTCGCCCTGTATTATTGTTCTGCTGCAGCACCCCAAAACGCACTATATAGAATCCTGGACTTGGCCCAGGAGGGCGGCAGTTGCTGCTGGAGGTTTGCTACTTTGGGTCACTCTGTTAAAGCTCTCCCCTCTGCTGGGCCAGGTTGCCGCTACCCGAAATTTGGAATAACTACTTTTACTTTATTTTTATAAAATTGTGTTCTGGTTTGATTAATTGTTGCCCAAGCAGTGGAGGTAACAATATCACCCTCTTCTAAGTCTCTCCTTGAGCCTTAGGAGCAGCAGTGGCGTAGGAGGTTAAGAGCTCGTGTATCTAATCTGGAGGAACCGGGTTTGATTCCTAGCTCTGCCGCCTGAGTTAATGAAGTCTTATCTGGGGGAATTCAGATTAACCTATGCGGCTCCCACATGGCAACTGGGTGACCTTGGGCTAGTCACAGCTTCACCAGACTCTCTCATTACCTACCTTACAGGGTGTTTGTTGTGAGGGGGGAAGGGCAAGGAGATTGTAAACCCCTTTGAGTCTCCTGCAGGAGAGAAAGGGGAGGAATAAATCCAAACTCCTCCTCCTCCTCTTCTTCTCCTTCTCCTTCTCCTTCTCCTTCTCCTTCTCCTTCTCCTTCTCCTTCTCCTCCTCCTCCTCCTCCTCCTCCTCCTCCTACTCCTCCTCCTCCTCCTTCTTCTTCTTCTTCTTCTTCTTCTTCTTCTTCTTCTTCTTCTTCTTCTTCTTCTTCTTCTTCTTCTTCTTCTTCTTCTTCTTCTTATGGGAGACCACTAAGATCCATTTGGGTCACATTGCCCATAGCAGCGAAGGGCTTTCTTCTTCCTCACACAAGGATTTCGGGTGGATTTCTTCCTCAGAAGCAGCTACGTTTCTCCATTTGTCCGGTTAGCCAGTGAGGTGAGAAAAGCGAAAAGTCGGTGGAGTCCAGGTGACTTCTGTCCTACATTGACATTGGCTGTTCTGTTGGCCGGTGCTTTGCATTTTGAACCAGTGAGGTCACAGAATACAGCTGCTGTGCCCACGCCTTGGCCTTTGTTCTCCTTTGGACATATCTGCCATTTTTAAGTAGCTGCGCTATCGCTCTGACTCATATGAGTGTTTGCAGTCTTGGCTGCAGTGTCTAGGGAACAAATGTCTCACAGAAGTCTCTTGCAATATATATTTCTTTTTCCTGCAAACGAGTTGGGTCGTTCCCCTCCCCCCTCCGTTACTCCTAAATTAGGCCATTGTGTTTTGGAGTATCCGCTTTCTCGCAGGGCGTCCTGGGAATCGTGTGGGAGCTGGCAGAGAGGCGGGCGTTGCTTCTGCAAATGTGCCATGCTTTCACAATGGTTATTAGACAGTTATGAGTAGCTGTTCTTAATTTAGGATGCCGCTTGAGGAATCTCGAGTCTGTTTCAGCTATCAGGAAGGGAGGGCAGTTTCTTTTTGAGGCAGGCTACGTGAGGTTTTTAATTGTTTAGTTCTGAATGCGTGCCAGCAGTGGCTACCAGTCTTGCTGCCTGGCCTGATGGTTGCCAACCCTTTGCCTGCAAACAGAAGGAGAATGGTGCAAAATACATTGTACTATTAATTAAGCAAAAGCATGTTAGCGTTTTAGGGAAATATTCTGTGCAATTGGTGAAGAGAAGGTTAAGAGGTGACATGATAGACATGTTTAGATATTTGAAGGGATGTCATGTTGGTGAGGGAGCAAGCTTGTTTTCTGCGGCTCCAGAGACCAGGACCAGGAGTAACGGGTTCAAGGTGCAGGACAAGAGATTCCACATAAACATTAGGAAGAACTTCCTGACAGTCAGGGCGGTTCAACAGTGGAATACACTGCCCCAGAGTGTGGTAGTCTCCTTCTTTGGAGGGTTTCAAAGAGGCTGGATCAGTGGTGGGATCCAAAAATTTTAGTAACAGGTTCCCATGGTGGTGGGATTCAAACAGTGGCGTAACATCAATGGGGCTGGGCGGGGCACGATGGGGGCATGGCCGGGCATTCCGGGGGCGGG
>NC_059426.1:169446452-169458952 GCF_021028975.2 Sphaerodactylus townsendi
GCGCCCCCGGAATGCCCGGCCATGCCCCCATCGTGCCCCGCCCAGCCCCATTGACGTTACGCCACTGTTTGAATCCCACCACCATGGGAACCTGTTACTAAAATTTTTGGATCCCACCACTGATCCAGCCTCTTTGAAACCCTCCAAAGAAGGAGACTACCACACTCTGGGGCAGTGTATTCCACTGTTGAACCGCCCTGACTGTCAGGAAGTTCTTCCTAATGTTTATGTGGAATCTCTTGTCCTGCACCTTGAACCCGTTACTCCTGGTCCTGGTCTCTGGAGCCGCAGAAAACAAGCTTGCTCCCTCACCAACATGACATCCCTTCAAATATCTAAACATGTCTATCATGTCACCTCTTAACCTTCTCTTCACCAATTGCACAGAATATTTCCCTAAAACGCTAACATGCTTTTGCTTAATTAATAGTACAATGTATTTTGCACCATTCTCCTTCTGTTTGCAGGCAAAGGGTTGGCAACCATCAGGCCAGGCAGCAAGACTGGTAGCCACTGCTGGCACGCATTCAGAACTAAACAATTAAAAACCTCACGTAGCCTGCCTCAAAAAGAAACTGCCCTCCCTTCCTGATAGCTGAAACAGACTCGAGATTCCTCAAGCGGCATCCTAAATTAAGAACAGCTACTCATAACTGTCTAATAACCATTGTGAAAGCATGGCACATTTGCAGAAGCAACGCCCGCCTCTCTGCCAGCTCCCACACGATTCCCAGGACGCCCTGCGAGAAAGCGGATACTCCAAAACACAATGGCCTAATTTAGGAGTAACGGAGGGGGGAGGGGAACGACCCAACTCGTTTGCAGGAAAAAGAAATATATATTGCAAGAGACTTCTGTGAGACATTTGTTCCCTAGACACTGCAGCCAAGACTGCAAACACTCATATGAGTCAGAGCGATAGCGCAGCTACTTAAAAATGGCAGATATGTCCAAAGGAGAACAAAGGCCAAGGCGTGGGCACAGCAGCTGTATTCTGTGACCTCACTGGTTCAAAATGCAAAGACCGATTAACAGAACAGCCAATGTCAATGTAGGACAGAAGTCACCTGACCTGATCGGACTTTCGCTTTTCTCACCTCACGGGCTAATCCGACAAATGAGAAACGTAGCTGCTTCTGAGGAAGAAATCCACCCGAAATCCTTGTGTGAGGAAGAAGAAAGCCCTTCGCTGCTATGGGCAATGTGACCCAAATGGATCTTAGTGGTCTCCCATAAGAAGAAGAAGAAGAAGAAGAAGAAGAAGAAGAAGAAGAAGGAGGAGGAGGAGGAGGAGGAGGAGGAGGAGGAGGAGGAGAAGGAGAAGGAGAAGGAGAAGGAGAAGGAGAAGGAGAAGGAGAAGGAGGAGAAGAAGAAGAGGAGGAGGAGGAGTTTGGATTTATTCCTCCCCTTTCTCTCCTGCAGGAGACTCAAAGGGGTTTACAATCTCCTTGCCCTTCCCCCCTCACAACAAACACCCTGTAAGGTAGGTGGGGCTGAGAGAGCTCCGAGAAGCTGTGACTAGCCCAAGGTCACCCAGCTGGCGTGTGTGGGAGCGTACAGGCTAATCTGAATTCCCCAGATAAGACTCCACAACTCAGGCGGCAGAGCTAGGAATCAAACCCGGTTCCTCCAGATTAGATACACGAGCTCTTAACCTCCTACGCCACTGCTGCTCCTAAGGCTCAAGGAGAGACTTAGAAGAGGGTGATATTGTTACCCACTGCTTGGGCAACAATTAATCAAACCAGAACACAATTTTATAAAATAAAGTAAAAGAAGTTATTCCAAATTTCGGGTAGCGGCAACCTGGCCCAGCAGAGGGGAGAGTTTTTAACAGAGGACCCAAAGTAGCAAACCTCCAGCAGCAACTGCCCCCCTCCTGGGCCAAGTCCAGGATTCTTATAGTGTTTTGGGGTGTTGCAGCAGAACAATAATACAGGGCGATTAACAACAAAAGAAGGACCATTAAGCAAAGCAAGTTTCGCAAGACCTGCTCCTATGAAATTTCCTTTGGAGGGAAAACCTTATCTAGGGGGTGTATATGAGAGTGTATTGTTTGGTAGCTTGGTCCAATCAAGAGTACAATGGGAGCAGTGCAGAGAGCAATTTCATGAGGGAGGAAACTAGTTTTTCAGGCTGCAGGAAAACCTTATAGGAAAATATCTTTTCCAGAAACAGATTTTTAAAACTTAACAGAATATATCTAACTAAATAATAAGACAAAATAAAATATGATTTTCTCTTGGCCACCGGTAACAATATCCCCAATTGCTCTTTGTTGACATCACCAGTTTACTCTAAAACTGCAAAGATTGTCATGCCCTTATATAAAGCCGTGGTGCGACCGCACTTGGAGTACTGTGTCCAGTTCTGGTCGCCGCATCTCAAAAAGGATATTGAAGAGATAGAAAAAGTGCAGAGAAGGGCAACAAGGATGATTGAGGGACTGGAGCACCTTCCCTATGAGGAGAGGCTGCAGCGTTTGGGACTCTTTAGTTTGGAGAGGAGGCGGCTGAGGGGGGATATGATTGAAGTCTACAAAATTATGCATGGGGTAGAAAATGTTGACAGAGAGAAATTTTTCTCTCTTTCTCACAACACTAGAACCAGGGGGCATTCATTGAAAATGCTGGGGGGAAGAATTAGGACTAATAAAAGGAAACACTTCTTCACGCAACGTGTGATTGGTGTTTGGAATATGCTGCCACAGGAGGTGGTGATGGCTACTAACCTGGATAGCTTTAAAAGGGGCTTGGACAGATTTATGGAGGAGAAGTCGATTTATGGCTACCAATCTTGATCCTCCTTGATCTGAGATTGCAAATGCCTTAACAGACCAGGTGATTGGGAGCAACAGCCGCAGAAGGCCATTGCGTTCACATCCTACATGTGAGCTCCCAAAGGCACCTGGTGGGCCACTGCGAGTAGCAGAGAGCTGGACTAGATGGACTTTGGTCTGATCCAGCTGGCTTGTTCTTATGTTCTTACGAAATCCCTTGGCTGAGCAGGTTTGCAGCAGGGATGGTTTTAGGGTAGGCTGACCAGACATCCCGCTTTTGGCGGGACAGTCCTGCCTTAAAACAATTTGTCCCGCGTCCCGCCTGTTTTTTGAAGTGTCCCGATTTTTGGAAGGCTGCCGCACTGCCTTCTGGGGCGCAAGGCAGTGCGGCAGCCTCCCGCGCACGCGGCCGCAGGAGCACGGCCTTCTGGGGCTGTGACAGGGCGGGAAACGGGAGCACTCCAGAAGGCAGTGCGCTCCTGCGGCTGCGCGCACATGCGCAGCCACCCGCCTATCCGCCCGTCCCGGTTTACAAAGGTAAGAACATAAGAACATAAGAACTAGCCTGCTGGATCAGACCAGAGTCCATCTAGTCCAGCATTCTGCTACTCGCAGTGGCCCACCAGGTGCCTTTGGGAGCTCACATGCAGGATGTGAAAGCAATGGCCTTCTGCTGCTGCTGCTCCTGAGCACCTGGTCTGCTAAGGCATTAGCAATCTGAGATCAAGGAGGATCAAGATTGGTAGCCATAGATTGACTTCTCCTCCATAAATCTGTCCAAGCCCTTTTTAAAGCTATCCAGGTTAGTGGCCATCACCACCTCCTGTGGCAGCATATTCCAAACACCAATCACACGTTGCGTGAAGAAGTGTTTCCTTTTATTAGTCCTAATTCTTCCCCCCAGCATTTTCAATGAATGCCCCCTGGTTCTAGTATTGTGAGAAAGAGAGAAAAATTTCTCTCTGTCAACATTTTCTACCCCATGCATAATTTTATAGACTTCAATCATATCCCCCCTCAGACGTCTCCTCTCCAAACTAAAGAGTCCCAAATGCTGCAGCCTCTCCTCATAAGGAAGGTGCTCCAATCCTTCAATCATCCTCGTTGCCCTTCTCTGCACTTTTTCTATCTCTTCGATATCCTTTTTGAGATGTGGCGACCAGAACTGAACACAGTACTCCAAGTGCGGTCGCACCACGGCTTTATATAAGGGCATGACAATCTTTGCAGTTTTATTCTCAATTCCTTTCCTAATTATCCCCAGCATAGAGTTTGCCTTTTTCACCGCTGCCATGCATTGAGTTGACATTCCCATGGAACTATCAACTAAGACGCCCAAATCCCTTTCCTGGTCTGTGACTGATAGCACTGACCCCTGTAGCGTGTATGTGAAGTTTGGATTTTTTGCCCCTACGTGCATCACTTTACATTTCGCTACATTGAACTGCATTTGCCATTTCTTAGCCCACTCACCTAATTTATCAAGGTCCGCTTGGAGCTCTTCGCAATCCTTTGTGGTTCTTACCACCCTACATAATTTGGTATCATCTGCAAACTTGGCCACCACACTACCCACCCCTACTTCCAGGTCATTTATGAATAAGTTAAAGAGCACTGGTCCCAAAACGGATCCTTGGGGGACACCACTCCCTACATCTCTCCATTGTGAGAACTTCCCATTTATACCCACCCTTTGTTTCCTGTTCCTCAACCAGTTTTTAATCCATAGGAGGACTTCCCCTCTTATTCCTTCATTGCTGAGTTTTCTCAACAGTCTCTGGTGAGGAACTTTGTCAAAAGCCTTTTGGAAATCCAAGTAGACAATGTCCACTGGTTCCCCCTTATCCACATGTCTGTTTACACCCTCAAAGAACTCTAGTAAGTTTGTAAGACAGGACTTGCCTCTACAAAAGCCATGCTGACTCTTCCTCAGCAGGTCTTGCTTTTCTACATGTTTAATAATTTTATCTTTAATGATAGATTCTACTAATTTACCAGGAACAGATGTCAAACTGACTGGCCTGTAATTTCCCGGGTCCCCCCTAGACCCTTTCTTAAAGATTGGTGTGACATTGGCCATCTTCCAGTCTTCAGGGATGGAGCCTGATTTCAGGGATAAGTTGCATATTAATGTGAGAACATCAGCAATTTCATGCTTGAGCTCTTTAAGAACTCTTGGATGAATGCAATCTGGGCCAGGGGATTTGGTAGCATTTAGTTTATCAATGGCTGCCAGAACTTCTTCCTTGTCTACCACTAACTTCGCTAGTTCCTCGGATTCACCTCCTAAGAAGCTTGGTTCAGGTGCAGGAATTTTCCTCACCTCCTCTTGGGTGAAGACAGATGCAAAGAATTCATTCAGCTTCTCTGCAATCTCCCTGTCACCTTTTAGCACACCTTTTGTTCCTTCATCGTCTAACGGACCTACCGCTTCCCTAGCTGGCTTCCTGCTTTTGATGTACTTGAAGAACTGTTTGTTGCTAGTCTTGATGTTCGCAGCCATGCGTTCCTCATAATCCTTTTTTGCCTCCCTTACAGCTAACTTGCTTCTCTTTTGCCACCATTTGTGTTCTCTCTGGTATTCTTCATCAGTTAAGTTGGACTTCCATTTTCTAAAAGACATCTTTTTTTTCCTAATAATTACCTCAACCTCCCTTGTTAACCATGGTGGCTTTCTTTTGGACTGGGCGCTGCCTTTCCTAACCTGCGGAACACATTCCAGCTGAGCTTTTAAGACTGTGTTTTTAAATAACCTCCAAGCACCTTGGACATTTTTGACTCTCTTGATTTTCCCTTTCAGCTTCCTGCGCACTATCCCCCTCATCTTTGAGAAATTTCCCTTTCTGAAGGCAAATGTAACTACATTAGTAGTTGTCACCTTATTCTAGGGTGGCCAATGTCTGTCGGGCCTAAAGATCTCCTGGGATTAAAACTCATTTCCAGACCCTGAGGAAAATGGCAGCTTCTGAGGGCAGACTCCATGACATCACATCCCTGCGGAGTTCCTTCCCCTCCCCAATCTCTACCCTCTACCCTCCCCAATCTCTACCCTCCCCAATCTCTACCCTCACTAGGCCCAAATCTCCAAGAATTTCCCAACCTAGAGATAGAAATCCTATCACAGACATCTACTCATTTGACTTTCAACTCAGGTGCTGGCATTCCAGATCCCCTGGTTTTCTCAACACAGTGTCTTGGGAACCTCAGGGCCCAAAGGGCCAAAGCAAATTCTGCATTGCGGTCTACTGCTCCACTCAACTAAGTGAGGTGAATTTCTGCAGGACAACGGCCTTTGCTGCCACAAAAAGGCTGCAGCTGTAGCAGCCAATAGTTCCTGTAGCTTCCCCAGGGGCGTACCAACCAGGGGAACATAGGGGGTCAAATGTCCCCGGCCTGTGGCCATTTAGTCATGTGGGGGGCAGAGAATCGCCCCCATCCAGTGGTGGGATCCAAAAATGTTAGTAACAGGTACCCATGGTGCTGGGATTCAAACTGTGGCGTAGCGCCAATGGGGCTGGGTGGGGCACGACAGGGGCGTGGCCGGGCATTCCGGGGGCGGGGCTGTGGCAAGGACACAGCCACTGCGCCGGTCCTTGGGCGGGAAATGAATGCACGCAGGCGCAGGCTGCCACGCACGGCGGTGCATCTCCTGCTAGACTGCTTCAAGTTCTGCGCGCTACTGCTGAGAGGAGGGGCGTAACTAAGGCAAAAATCACGTGGCAAAATCACCCATTAGTAACCCCCTCTTGGCACACACAAGTAATTAGTAACCTACTCTCGGGAACCTGTCTGGATCCCACCTCTGCCCCCACCCATCCTCCTTCTCCCCAGGTCCATACACTGACTCCATACACTGGTACAAAAAAAGGTTGTTGGTCGTGATGGAGGAGGGTGGCTGCCCATGGGACCGGGGGGGGGGAGGGGGAGGGAGGAATTCAGATTTTGCATCGGGCTTCATTTCCCTTAAATACGCCTCTGACCTTCCCCCTTCTAGAAGAAAGCCCAACGGAAGGGTCATGGGAGTCTGTCTTAGTTCACAGGAGAATGGCCAGCACTGGCAAAGCTATTTGCTCGGGGACCGTGATCAGAAGAACCAACGGCAGCCAACTGTATTTCCTGGATAAATTGTGAGAGTTTGAGGGGAGGGGAGCAGACAACAAACAGCCCACCAACTTCCCATACATAATCTCAGAACTCCACGTAGGAGCACTTCTCAGCAGCCAGGAAAGCCCTATGAAATTCAAGGTGGTTTGCATATCCTATGACAGTGGTGGCAAACCTTTGGCACTCCAGATGTTATGGACTACAATTCCCATCAGCCCCTGCCAGCATGGCCAATTGGCCATGCTGGAAGGAGACTGATGAAAATTGTGAGTCCATGCAACATCTAAGGAGATGCCATAAGGAGACCACTTCATCACCACGGGTCCTATGAGGTAGTTTATTGTTAAAGACTTTCACAGCTGGGATCAATCGGCCATTGTGGGTTTTCTGGGCCATGTGGCCATGGTGTGGTAGTTTCAGCTCCTAATGTTTTGTCCACATCTATGGCTGGCCTCTTCAGAGGCATGTCACGGTAAGATGTGTTTCTCTCCTTGGAGCAACTCTTGAGTACCCCTTGGTTTAGTGTCAGTTGTGACCCTAGGACAGTGGTGGCGAACCTTTGGCACTCCAGATGTTATAGACTACAATGCTGGCAGAGGCTGATGGGAATTGTAGTTCATAACATCTGGAGTGCCAAAGGTTTGCCATCACGGCTCTCGGACATGCTCTTCACCTTGATGTAAATGTCTTTTTGCAGCAGTGAGTTCAATCAATAAACCAACACATGAAGAAATCTGTTAACTCTCCACATGCAGGGGTGCCCTTGACTTAATGTGTATCCGCTTATTTGCTCACCTAGTTGGTCCAGGCTAGCCTGATCTCGTCAGATCTCAGACGATAAGCAGGATTGGATCTGGACGGTAACTGGATGCAAGACTACCAAGGAAGTCCAGGGTCACTATACAAAGGCAGGCAATAGCTAACCACCTCTGAGTATCTCTTGTCTTCGAAGCCCTACGGGGGTTGCTATAAGTCAGATTACACTTGACGGCGGTTTACATCTAATCTCCAACCATCTGCCCACTACAGAAAACTATGAGAGGTACACCATTGAAGCACCACACGGTTACGTACGTGGCACACAGCTCCTTGGCCCAGAGCAGCAGAGCCTTCTTCGCAGACATCTTCCACCTCTCTTTCGCCTTCACGCTTCTTTCAGCAGATGGACTCGCTGCAGGTGACGACCCAACGGCGTTTGCATTGTCCAGAGAGGGACGATTGTCACCACAAGCCAGAGTCTGAGCTAATGCTTCAATCTGGCAAAAAATAAAATTTAGAAAAAGAGAAAACCTTGACTCCAAAGGCTTTGCTAAGGATGCAGAGGAAGGAAGGAAGGAAGGAAGGAAGGAAGGAAGGAAGGAAGGAAGGAAGGAAGGAAGGAAGGAAGGAAGGAAGGAAGGAAGGAAGGAAGGAAGGAAGGAAGGAAGGAAGGAAGGAAGGAAGGAAGGAAGGAAGGAAGGAAGGAAGGAAGGAAGGAAGGAAGGAAGGAAGGAAGGAAGGAAGAGGAGAAGAAGAAGAAGAAGAAGAAGAAGAAGTAGAAGAAGAAGAAGAAGAAGAAGAAGAAGAGGAGGAGGAGGAGGAGTTTGGATTTATATCCCCCCTTTCTCTCCTGCAGGAGACTCAAAGGGGCTTACAATCTCCTTGCCCTTCCCCCCTCACAACAAACCCTGTGAGGAGAGCCAAACATGAAGATTTGAAGAAGAAAAAGAGCTGTCTTTATACCCCGCTCTTATCTACCTTCATGGAGTCTTAAAGTGGGTTACAATCGCCTTCCATTCCTCTCCCCACAACAGACACCTTGTGAGGTACGTGGGGCTGAGAGAGTTTGGAGAGAACTGTGACTGACCCAAGATCACCCAGCAAGCTTCGTGTGTAGGAGTGGGGAAACAAATCCAATTCACCAGATAAGAGTCCACCACTCACGTGGAGGAGTGGGGAATCATAGAATCACAGAGCTGGAAGAGACCCCAAGGGCCATCAAGTCCAACCCCCTGCAATGAAGGAACACACAATCAAAGCATTCCTGACAGATGGCCATCCAGCCTCTGTTTAAAAGCCTCCAAAGAAGGAGACTCCACCACACTCCGAGGTAGTGCATTCCACTGTCGAGACAAGCCCTTACTGCTCCAGGAAGTTCTTCCCTAATGTTTTTTTGAGGTGGAAGGTCCTCTTTTCCTTCACCTGGAACCCATTACTCCTGGAGGGTCCTGAAGTCTTCCTGGAGCAGCAGAGAAAACTCCCTCATCAACATGACATCCCTTCAAATATCTAAATATGGCTATCATGTCACCTCTTAACCTTCTCTTCTCCAAACTAAACATCCCCTAAGTCTCTCCTCGTAGGGCCGTGGTGGCGAACCTTTGGCACTCCAGATGTTATGGACTACATATCCCATCAGTCCCTGCCAGGATGGCCAATGGGACTTCTATCATTTTGGTTGCCCTCCTCTGGACCCGTTCCAGCTTGTCAATATCCTTCCCAGCTCTCCCAATTAGAGTCTGTTGCTCTTAACCACTGCACCATGCTGCCTATCTTTACTAATTTTTTAATTTATAGGCCCCTCATAACCTGAGGCCCCAAACTGCAGGTTACTAAGCTTTTGTGGAAAGGTGGCTCAGCCTTGCAGTACTTAAGGGACCATTTAGGGCTAAAATGAGGTGGGATGGGGGATGAAGAGCGAGGCACGCAGCACAGGTGGGAACCCTTCCATGCATAGAAATGGTCCAGAAGATCCAAGCCTCGACATGTTTCTTAGCAGGGAGCACTTAAACACTCACATGGAAGTGCAGTATAATTGTCCAAATGAGGCCCAGCACGATGGATGGGTTTCCTTCGATGATATCAGCGACGTGAATGTTGATGAGCTTGACCTGGACAAAGAGAGATGTTTGTTCGTGAAAAAGACAGAAATCCATCTCTGTTGAAAGCTGTCCTTCCCAGAGACCACAAAGAAGCTACGTGAAGTAAGCGAAAGAACATTACGCATACTTCAAAACAATCCCATTTTTGTGCAAAAAGAAGTTTAACGTCAGCAATCCAACCTTATTCATGCACAATTTGTCGACGCTTATGCCCAAAACGCAGCCACCCATTTTTATTCCCTTGTAACTAAGCAAAAATATGTGCGGTTCATAAGATTTTCTTTCTTTTTGAAGTGTCAGCAATTTGATATTCCCAGCAGCAACGGCATATTTTTCACACATTTTGTGCCCTTTGGAATATTGATATATCCTCCTCCCTTCGTTTCCATGTGTTACAAGCAGTTATATTAAATACATGCACAGGCCACCAAGCATGTGGGGGTGGGGGTGTTCTCCTTGCTCTATAAATGCATGGTACCGATTTCAAAAGAATTGGGATCAGTGGTGGGATCCAAAAATTTTAGTAACAGGTTCCCATGGTGGTGGGGATTCAAGCAGTGGCGTAGCGCCAATGGGGCTGAAGAGGCACAACAGGGGCGTGACCGGGCATTCTGGAAATTTGGGCATTAATAATTTCTCTGTTACTGTAAAAAAATTTCTCTCTGTTATTGTAAAAAAAAAAAAGTTCCTAATTTCCAGCTGGTATCTTTCTGTCCATCATTGAAAGAGCTCATGATAGCAAGTCCTATCAGTCTACTGCCAACAGAAACAACTTCGCTTCTCCCTTCCTCATTGACTGCCTGTCAAATGCTTAATACTTTCAAATACTTAATTTTGTTTCTAGGAAATCAAAAGGATACCTCTCCTTAAACAAGGAACTTTTACCATGGCTTTCAAAAACATGTTTTTAAAACAGCCCAACAGGAGGAGAATGATCCCGTTTTCTACCTTTCTCGCTTAACCAGCCACATAGGAAACAACAAGGACTCTATGATTTTTGGACCTAATGGGAATTTCTATACGGAAAAGTGCCGGACCCAATTAGTAACCCTCCTCTCGGCATAATAACACAAATAATTAGTAACCCACTCTAAAGAACTGGTGAGAACTTGTTGGATCCCACCCTCTGGGTGGGATGGAGATCTCACTGCAAAGATTTCCAGACTATAGCACCACCCCAGTCCCTCTGGAGGTAATGGTTGCCTTGGAGTAGGTGAATTCTACGGCACCCCATCCCCACTAACATACCTCCCCACCCCAAACTCATGCTCTCCTCAGACTTTCATGCCCATCAAATCCCCAGGAATTTCCCAACCTGTCTTACAGCAAACCATTTCAAAAATAATCCTTTTCGCATCCACACAGTAGGTGTTGGCATAACTCTGCAAGGTACCTGTAACGAGTGCATTTCCTCCACCTTTTTTTTTTTTTTAAAAAAAAAAAAAAACTAATTTAATTAATGAAATATATGTTATAAAATCCAAACTTTTTTTTTTTCATTTAATACAGCTGGCTGGAAGTTTTATGCAACCAAGTAATTTTATTCTTTGTTTTTTGTCTTCATCCAAAATTCTCCTCAATTACCGTATATACTTTCGTGTATAAGTCATGACCAAGATATAAGTCGATGGCATCTAATTTTGCACCACAAAAAACTGGGAAAAACTTAATTGACTCGCCAGTATAAGAGTCCGAGGGTTAAAGGGAGAGATGCAGCATCAATTGTGAAGGCATCAGTGGGTTAAATGTTTTTTGAATATTTATTTCAAAGAAAAACAAGTAAAACTGGCTCTGTAAGGGGAAAAGAGGGTTAATAAGAATAATATGGTCTCAACAATAACTTAAAAGAAGTACAAAGGCAACCTTAGTCTTCAACCAGCAACCAAGCTGAAACACAAGAGTTCAAAATCAAGCTTTCAAAACTGGATTCCTCCTCATCATCTGTATGTCCAAAATGTAACCCAACTGGCTTAGATTTTTTAAGAAGGGATATTATCTAGGAAATGAAAAAAAATCTACTATTAGCTTCCATTGTAAACAATGGGGGGATGGGGCAGAATCCCCTTTGGGGGGTCAATAACTTTTGATCCCCTGACCCAAACTTCACCAAACCTGGCTGGTATCGTAAAAGAGACTCTCCTGATGAAACCAGCCAGGTTTGGTGAAGTTTGGTTCAGAGGGTCCAAAGTTATGGACCCTCAAAAGGGTAGCCCCATCTACTAATAGCTCCCATTGAAAACAATGGGGAATGGGGGCACCTCCTTTGGGGGTCCATACCTTTGGACTCCCTGAACCAAACTTTACCAAACTTGGCTGGTATCATCAGGAGAGTCTTCTGAGGGTACCCTGAAATTTTGGTGTTGCTAGCTTTAAAACTGCGCCCCCTGCTGGCCAGCAAAGTAAAAACACAAAAAAAATTTAATGACCCGCATATAAGTCGAGGGGAGCTTTTTCAGCATTAAAAATGTGCTGAAAAATTTGACTTATACATGAGTATATACGGTATAACTTTTATTCTCCTCTCCACAACAGTCCTTCAGCTATTTTTCTGGGGTTTTTTCAAATTAAATTTGTCATTGGCAGGAAGGAAACGGTTTCCTAGTTTTTCATTATATTTACAGCGAGAAATACATGTCCCAGGAACAATTCCTCCCGTTCTGCTTTCGAGAATGTGCAAAGAACAGGTTCGGCTGAAACCACCTTGCTGAGATCCTCCTGGCGCCCTGGCACCTGAACACAAACAAAACCTTCTCGGT
>NC_059426.1:169463952-169543952 GCF_021028975.2 Sphaerodactylus townsendi
AATAATAAAACCAAAATATAAAACATACACTCAAGAATAAAGTGTATTATTATTATTAAAGTGTCTTCACTCATCATTGTATGATGTGTTTATAATTTTGTTGTAAACCCGGCCCTGGAAGGAAGCCCTTGGGGAGGGACGGTGTGTAAATTCAATAATTAATTAATTAATTGAGTTAATTAATAAAAGTTTCTAATCCATTACACAAATTAAAACCAAGCAACAAACAACACCACAACACCGAGGGGTCCTGGTGGACTAGTTGATAAAACAGAAGATCAGAGATTAGGAATTAGAAACTAGAAACGAAGGGCTAGCTGCCTCAACCATATGCCTGGTGGAACAACTCCAACTTTACAGGCCCTGTGGAGCTGAATAAGGGTCCCACAGGGCTCTGAGATCTCCCCTCAGACAGAGAGTTCCACCAGACTGGAGTCAGAGTTGGCATTTGCTGAACGGAGCAATCTTTGGGGGCCGTACCAGGAGAGAAGGTCCTGTAGGGGTACTAGTCCTAGACTTTTTAGGGCTTCCCATAACAGATTTCCCGCAATATGCAATGTCACCTTCACAATAATCCAGTGAAACAGTGTGATTGTTATTGTCCCAGAATTCAATTTTATTTTGTAAAAGCTACTGCCCGAGAGATACATTTTCAGCCTTTGATAACTGAATGGCAAATATGCTTGCTTCTAGCATATCTTGACTGCTGAAGAAAGAAATAACATCCTTTTGGCTTTTTAATCAAGGGAGTTCTTTAGCCTAAATGAAGCCTAGCAGAGTGTTAAACAGCAGTGTGGAAGGAGATGGCAAAGTTATCCTTGTCATAAGAATAGGGATTTTACAAATGTAAAATCTGAACTGGTGCTCCACCCAGTGCCAGTGCAGATGGCAAAACACTGTAGATTAGGAGCGTCGAGGCCACACGAGGCTTTCATGGCGGAGGAAGTCACTGGGGTGCTGTGTGGTTTCCGGGCTGTATGGCCGTGTTCTAGCAGCATTCTCACCTGACGTTTCGCCAGCATCTGTGGCTGGCATCTTCAGAGGATCTGAGATCATCAGATCCTCTGAAGATGCCAGCCACAGATGCAGGCGAAACGTCAGGAGAGAATGCTGCTGTAGAACACTCTGCCATACAGACTTCCCGAAACCACACAGCACCACCTCATGATAGATGCGTCCAGGTCCTGAAGTAAAGATCTAGTTTTCCACAAGCTACAAGAAGTAAAGACCAAAGTTTCCACAGCTACAAGAGAGTAAAGACCAAAAGTTTCCACAAGCTACAATAGTACAGGATCCAACCAGATGTGGATGCAAGCCCCCCATCTGAACAGAGACACATTTGTAAAGAGCAGGTGTCAAGTGATACGCCGATAAAGACAACAACAGAGGTGCTGAAAAGGTTCCTAAGTCAAATCTCAAACTTGCCGATTAAACCTGTGTGTTCCTGTACGACAGAGGGTTGGACTTGATGGCCCTTGTGGTCTCTTCCAACTCTATGATTGACTTTCTAGCTTGTTTGTGAAAAATTTGGCAGAAGATTAAGCAGGTGTTTCAGTAAAACTTTGTAAGCATGTTACCACCACAGGAGGAAAAGAAACAAATATTTTTTCCTGAGTCAGGCTGCCTCTGGCTACACTGGCTCAGTAATATTACCCCAGACGTGGAGACTTGTGTGGTCCAAGAAGCCTCCATAAAAGAAAACTCACAGAAGAACGATATATGTATGTTTGTGCCTTAATGTTATATGATTTTCCCTCACTTGTTTATGCCATCCCAGGATGTAATAAAAGCCCCCCTCTTTAGCTGAAGTTATAATGATGTGCCTGCTGTTTTAGGACTTTAGATTTGATTAGGTTCTTCAAAGTTAAGTTTAAGAGTTTTGTTATTGTTAGATTTAGGAAAGCCTTGCCTATAAGCATATGTGTTTTATCCCTTTAAGGTTTTTTTCCACCTAATGTTTAAGTTTAGAAATGTTATTTTTTTGAAATTTTGTGTCTGATGGCCAAAGCAGTGGCCTGAAAGGCCTGATATTAAGGGACAAGAAGTTGGCTCTGGAATGCAGTTTAGACCAACACCCAGCCGACTCCTTAACAAAGACAAAGACCCTCTTTGGACTTGCAAATCGGATCGGTTGCCAGCACCCAAAGGTCCCCAGCCATTGGAAGATGTGCAGGGACCACCATTGGACAGTTTGAACTTTTCTTTGTTACAGCGATGCGGGGCGGGAGCCCCAGGGCATTACTAAAGGAAACAGCCATCTGATAGAGGAGATAGCTGGGTGCGGCAGCAAGCCCACCTGGAGTTTTATGAATGGACGTTATCAGCTTTCCTTTCAGCACCGTTGCAGGATCTTGCGGGAAGACGGCTGACAGCGGGACTTGGTAATCCCATTCAAAAGTGTAACAACTGTATTCCTTTCGCGTTTGAGATTTGTTTGTTTTGATTGGTGTTTTTGGTGAGGGGACTTGCCCCTCACTCTCCCACTTCCCCCCTGCCCCTTTGCCCCTTTGAAGTTTGGGAATAAAGAAGTTCTTGTAACGGGGTTGCAAGAGCTGCGATTCTCTTCCTGACCGAAGCTGTGACCACCATTTGCAATAAAATCGCTTTTAAGCTTGAAGAACAGCGCCGGCTTCCTGGCGCCACATTACGTCGCTGAGCTGAAATCACTTTATGGTTACCTGGCAAAACCCAGCAGTAACAAGCACACAGAAGTAAAAAAAACCTTCTGTGCTACCTCACACTTTTTTAAGGATAAAGCTGTCTATGAAGTACATGGCAAACTTCACGGGTTAGAGGGGCTCTGACAAGGGAGCAGGATTGCAGAGAGATGTCGCTGGTGCTGCTGACTGTGATGGAGAGGGGAGGGTTTACTTGGGGGGGGGGGCTGACCGCTAGCCTGCAGCTCGGCTGGAGTGAGCCTTGAACTGTGTAATGCTCCCCTCCTTGCCAGGGCAAAAGCAACAGCAAGGAGTGTCAAACTCTATTTACTATGAGGGGCAGATACGATTTGTTTGGGCCTGACCCTAGTGGGAGTGGCAGCCTCGGCTGGCCCCAGAATGGGGTGGGGAGGGAGCGGCCGAACTGGAACAAAGGCTGCTCTCCCAGTCTCCTCAAAGCTAGGACATTTCTGTGCAACAGAGGATCTGCTCCCCAGTATAGAGGAAATGTGTGCTGATAACTGGAGATTCCCCACTGAGAAGTGCTGATGCTAAAGTGTGCCGACCAGACTTGTCGTCTCAAGAGGCATGCTGTTTACCAGGTGCACGCGTCCAAAATGTGACTCACAAAACCCACAGATTATTATCCTTTCTTGCTCATCAATGTGGGAATAAGCGATACCGCCTGGCATAGCCCAGAACATATTAAAAGAGACTATAAGCACACATAAGAGACGATAAGAAAAGAGCCTTTTGGATCAGACCAGAGTCCATCTAGTCCAAAGCACTCTTTCTGCTGCTACTTGCGGGAGAGTGGCCCACCAGGTGCCTTTGGGGGAGCTCACGTGCAGGAGGTGAAAGCAATTGGCCTTCTGCTGCTGCTGCTGCTGCTCCTGAGCACCCTGAGTCTGCTACAGAGCAAAATTTTGCAATCTCAGATCAAGGAGGGATCCAAGATTGGTAGCCATAGATCAACTTCTCCTCCAGAAATTCCTGTCCAAGCCCCTTTTAAAGGCCTATCCAAGGTTAGTGGCCATCACCACCTCCTGTGGCAGCATATTCCATATAAGAGTCTGGGTTAACGGGTGAAGGATTTGAGAGTTCAGGTTGCTTTTTAGAAGCTCTTCCTGTTGGAAGGCCATGGCTTAGGAAGGCAAAAGGGAAGAATCAGGCAAATAAAATGCCTGGCTATGTAGATGGTGTCATCAGGGAAAGGTTTGGGAGTTTTTCTGGACCAAACCTTAGCTTTTTGAGATGAAGCTCTTCTATCGGGGAGATAGTTTGTACCTCACGAGGGGTAAGAAAAAACGTGCTTGGCAAAGTAGCCTCCACTTAAAGCGTGATAAGGAGGGCTCGAAACTAAATCCTACAGGGGAGGAAGACACAAATTCAAAGCCTAGTATGATGCAAACAAGTAGCGATAAGAACATTAAAGATTTGTGAGGAGTGGCGCATATGCCAGGAAACATTAACTCAGAAATGAAACCATCAGGACATATAAACCATGGATTCCAGTGTCACTACACTAATGCACTGAGTATGGGAAACAAGCCAGAGGAATCCTCTGAAGATGCCAGCCACAGATGCAGGCAAAACGTCCGGAGAAAATGCTCCTAGAACACGGCCACACAGCCCGGAAACCACACAGCACCCTCACCCCAAGCCGGAGGAACTTAAAGGCCATATACGGCAGGGGAACTATAACCTGGCATTACTGAAACTGGACGGAAATTGAAGCACTTCACAATTAAGGAATATTATTTATTTATTTGTTTGTTTGTTTGTTTGTTTATACTTTAGACTTTTATACCGCCCTGTCCCCAAAGGGCTCTGGGCGGTGTACAACTACTATAAGCGTGATGGTACAGTCGTAAGATAACTTCGGAAAACCTTTTAAAAGCTTAGCTGATAACAATAAAAACTAAGTATACTAATATAATAAATACAAATTTAAAGATAGGTGGCGATCCAGCAACATCAATTTCCAAAGTCCCCTCCCCTATAGGGAGGAACGGCAGAATCCCATTGAGATGACAATTGGAAGGATTGTGAGGGGGTGCAATGTGTTTAAAAGGGATAAACAAATAAGGAAGGGGTTAGCAGCATTATACATCAAGGAGGTATATACTTGTGAGGAAATGTATGAATCCGAACACGGAAGTTCAATTGAGAGTCTCTGAGTCAAAAATAAAAGAAAAGTAAAGAGAAATATCCAGTCCATGTTATGGTGGGGGGGCTGCCAAAGACCACCAAACCAGAGTAAAAGAAGAACTTTGGTTGCAGAAACCTTACTCCCTAGGAGAGATTACAAAGTTCTCAAAGAGATGGGGAACAGCAGTTATGGGAGATTTCCATCACCCACATATCTGTTGGATGTCCAGCTCTGCTAAAAATGTCCTGACTTGTCTTGTTGACAACTTTGTTTCCCAGAAAGTGGGGAGGGAAAATAAGTGGGTCTGTTATCTTGGGCTAGATTCTCACCAATAGAGGAGGAGGAGGAGGAGGAAGAGCAGAAGAAGAAGAAGAGGAGGAGGAGGAGGAGGAGGAGGAGTTTGGATTTATATCCCCCCTTTCTCTCCTGAAAGGAGACTCAAAGGGGCTTACAATCTCCTTGCCCTTCCCCCCTCACAACAAACACCCTGTGAGGTGGGTGGGGCTGAGAGAGCTCCAAGAAGCTGTGACTAGCCCAAGGTCACCCAGCTGGCTTGTGTGGGAGTGCACAGGCTAATCTGAATTCCCCAGATAAGCCTCCACAGCTCAGGCGGCAGAGCTGGGGAATCAAACCCGGTTCCTCCAGATTAGATACACGAGCTCTTAGCTTACCCTCCTACCACTGCTGCTCCTAGTTGATGAGGTGTAAAACAGTGGGTACACTGCACAGCAATAACAATACAATTTTGGAATTTACAGTCTTGGAAAAGAAGTGGGAAAACCTTTTGATGATCTCTTTCCCTGAAAGGGAAGTCGAGTAAAAACAGGGGACCATCTTAAATCTGCATACAAATTACAGCTGTGGGAAATAAGAAAAAAAAAACTTGGCGGGAAGGGTATTGTCAGGGGCATTTGCCTCTCCTGGGAACATGGGAAATCACATTGCAAAGGTGGTACCTTCGAAGAAGAAGAAGAAGAAGAAGAAGAAGAAGAAGAAGAAGAAGAAGAAGAAGAAGAAGAAGAAGAAGAAGAAGAAGAAGATGAGGAGGAGGAGGAGGAGGAGGAGGAGGAGGAGGAGGAGGAGGAGGAGGAGGAGGAGGAGTTTGGAGGAGGAGTTTGGATTTATATCCCCCCTTTCTCTGCTGTAAGGAGACTCAAAGGGGCTTACAATCTCCTTGCCCTTCCCTCCTCACAACAAACACCCTGTGAGGTAGGTGGGGTTGAGAGAGCTCTGAGAAGCTGTGACTAGCCCAAGGTCACCCAGCTGGCGTGTGTGGGAGTGCACAGGCTAATCTGAATTCCGCAGATAAGCCTCCACACCTCAGGTGGCAGAGCTGGGAATCAAACCCGGTTCCTCCAGATTAGATACACGAGCTCTTAACCTCCTACGCCACTGCTGCTCCCCTAAGAGAGCAAAGTTAATGTTCTGGTATTTGACGTATTTGGCTCAGGCTAGTGAGGGGGGGCATGCAAGGGAGGGGCGGGGCGGGGCGGGGCGGGGCCCCAGCATCTGGACATGGCCCGCCCACCCTAGACGAGGGAGAGGAGAGGGTGAGGGGTGACATGCAAGGGAGGGAGGGGGCTCTATCTGACCTTGGAAGCTAAGCAGGGTTAGCCTTAGTAAGGACTTTGATGGGACAGCAACAAGGAAGGCTGGGGGTGCTATGGAGAGGCAGGCAATGGCAAACCATGGCCCCTTCCACACATGCCGAATAATGCACGTTCAATCCACTTTCAGTGCATTTTGCAGCTGTGCAGAACAGCAAAATCCCCTTGCAAACAGTTGTGAAAGCGGATTGAAAGTGGATTATTCTGCATGTGCGGAAGGGGCCTCTCTCTTTCTTTGGAAATCCCATGAGAGGTTACCAACCAGTGGTGTATCTGCCTATGGACAAGGGCCCTTGCCCACGGGCACAACAATTTCAGTCACGTGGTGGGCTCCAAAATGTCTCAGCCCCACCCACTCTGGACGGTGGCCACTGGTCCCGCCTCCCAGTCCCAAAAAGTCACCAAAGCAGGAGGACAGGGGAGCTCCACCTCCCTCTGACCCAGTGTGCCTTGCCCATGGGGTGTGTGTGTGTGTGTGTGTGTGTGTGTGCGCGCGCGCGCCAAACTCAGGTTAGCCTGTGCACTCCCACACATGCCAGCTGGGTGACCTTGGGCTAGTCACAGCTTTTCGGCGCTCTCTCAGCCCCACCTACCTCACAGGGTGTTTGTTGTGAGGGGGGAAGGGCCAGGAGATTGTAAACCCCTTTGAGTCTCCTACAGGAGAAAAAGGGGGGATATAAATCCAAACTCTTCTTCTTCTTCTTTAAATATTGCTGTTTTGTATTTTAGGAATGATGTTTGGTTTAAAAAAAATGTCCTACTACTTTTAGCATATTTATTTATACACTACTGGTCTAGGATACTTTAAAAATATTTTACCAATTCTGTTTGGTAACTTTTTCCCTATCGCTTTTGGTATCTATATAACCTTGCTGCTGGCCTACGACTGCAATAGAATTCAGTTCCTCTCGTAAATGCAAACCAGAGCTATTTCTGTCAGCCAAGTCTCTTTCCACACAAAAGGATTCGCTTTGTATCTGTCTGATGATAACAGTCCCACAAAGAGGTGACGTTGACAGACTGGGGGAGAAGGGAAGGAGAGAACATGGCAAACTCTGAAGGGGCTGGTTCCTCTGTCCTTCTCTGCCAAACAAGGAGGCCAAGATTAAGCAAACGGCCTAAAATGGCTTTTTGTAACCCTTTTATCCACTATGGCAGGTCTCAGGAGTCTCTGCTATTGACTCGGGGAGATTAATCTTAATATTTGTCACCAGGACAGAAGTTCATTTTCGGATGTGGCCTCTTGACTCAAGGGTGTTACTTCTTCTTTACATTGCCAGAACTTGCTGAACAAACTAGTCTTTATATTCATCAAGGGCAGCTTTTTTCTCAAGCATGGCACCGAAAGGGGGGAAAAGCTACCAAAGTTGCCTTTGTCATTTCAAAAGTATAGGACCCAAAGCAAGGAGAACCAAAGAGCAGAGGCGTAGCTCCAAGGAGGGACAGGGGTCGCGGCACACCAGATGCATGCCCTGTGGGGTGTGGTGAGGGTGTCTCGGGCCTTCCAGGAGCATGGCGGGGGGGCATTCCGGGGCGGGGTGTTCTGGGGCCGGTGATGCATCCAGTGCACTGGGCACTTTTCCCCCTTGCTATGCCTGCCTCTGCCAAAGAGTCTACATCTTTTGTCATGATCAGCCCATTTAGTCCTGCCATGTCTTTTGTCTTCCTGCCCGAGATGTGGGAGCCCATCTCTTCTCATTCCCCTCCTGCTGTGCTTCTCTGTTTTTTCCTGCTTTGCTTCTGCAGGCCTTTGTCAGCTCATTAGAACACCTGCTATTATAGCTTTTGTTATAGTGGGAAATATTGGTTGTTTTGACCCTGGAGGGGGGGGCAGTTTCTTCTTCCCTGGACCATGAGTTCGGAGGGGTGCCATCCCGCCTTTAGGAACACTCCCCAATATAAGCTTGTCCCTACACAACTGTTCAGTCTGGAGTGTGAGATTGGCATTCAGAAAGGGGCATGGCCTTTTCGGTCATGGCACCTCATCTGTGCCAGCGTGGTATAGCAGTTTAGACCCGGTGGTCTCTAATCCTGGAGAATCAGATTTGATTCCCCCCAGCTCCTTCCACCTGAGCGCTGAACTCCTTAATCTGATGAACTGGATTCGCTTCCCTGCTCCTCTACAGGAGGCCTGCTGGGTGACCTTCAACCAGTGACAGTTTTTCTCAGAACTTCTCTTGGCCCCACCAACCTCGGGCTGCTACAAGGTGTCTGTTGTGGGGAGAGGAAGGGAGAGGAGCTTGTTAGCCCCTTTTGAGAATCCCTACAGGATTCTTCATTAACCTGGCACCGCTTTTCAAAATCAAGTGAAGACCCTTCTTTGTTCAACAGCAGCTGGGGAGAAGATAGTTGTTTCTTGAATTTTCTAGGCCTCCTCCCGTTCTGGATTTGTTTACACGGCTATAAGATGCATTTCCCATTTTAATCACGAGGATGATTGAGGGATTAGGAAGAGCACCTTTCCTTATGAGGAGAGGCTGCAGCGTTTGGGACTCTTTAGTTTGGAGAGGAGAAGTCACAGAGGGGATATGATTGAAGTCTTATAAAATTATGCATGGGGTAGAAAATGTAGACAGAGAGAAATTCCTCCTCTCTTTCTCCACAATACTAGAACCAGGGGGCATCCATTGAAAATGCTGGGGGGAAGAATTAGGACTAATAAAAGGAAACACTTCTTCAAGCAACTTGTGATTGGTGTTTGGAATATGCTGGTGTTTGGAATATGCAGGAGGTGGTGATAGCCACTAACCTGGATAGCTTTAAAAGGGGCTTGGACAGATTTATGGAGGGAAAAGCTCGATCTATGGCTCATTCCGCACATTACGCAGAATAATGCACCCTTTCAAACTGCTTTCAGTGCTCTTTGAAGCTTTGTGGAATAGCAAAATCCACTTCGTAAACAGTTGTGAAAGTGATCTTGAAAACGCATTATTTTGGCGTGGTGCAGAAGGGGGCCTATGGCTACCAATCTTGATCCTCCCTTGATCTCAGATTGCAAATGCCTTAAGCAGACCAGGTGCTCAGGAGCAGCACCACCAGCAGAAGGGGCCATTGCTTTCACCTCCTGCCCATGTGAGCTCCTCAAAAGGCACCCGGTGGGCCACTGCTTGAGTAGCAGAGCGCTGGACTAGATGGACTCTGGTCTGATCCAGCAGGCTAGTTCTTATGTTTTTAATATTTTACCATTCACTATTGGTCGGTTCTATAGTTTTGGATTTCATTCTTCCATTAAGCTGCAGCTTGCTGCCTTCAATGCATATCAAGAGGTGGCCCAGAAATATTGGGAAATCAATAACCAAGTCAAACAACTCCAGCTGACTTGGTTGCAATCAAGGAATATGTCTGGCAGCAATCGCATTTTATATTACAACAGTATTTCTACCAGCGCCCGCAGCTGGTCCCGTAATCTTTAGGCACGGGCAATTCCTTTGTTTTTTTCCTACTCCCAGAGCTTAACAACAGTGTTACAAAGCCCGGATTCTTCTCTCCCATGTGATTAATTTAAAAGGCCTTCTTTATGTCCAAGGGGGGCGGATGAATGGATTCTTTGTGTCAGCCCTTTTTAATAAGGTTCGAAATGACCCTTTTGGTTTGTCTTACCCTACTTGTGTTCGCCAGTGTAACTGACCCAAAATAAAATGCATTGTGCCCTGGAGACTCATTAAAGCTGTGCATTTTACTCCTGGGTGGTATTCATGCCAAAACAGGCAAAAGTCCACATTCTAGACTAGAACCTGCAACTTTGAATGTTTAAAATAGAATTGGCAACAGTTGATGCTGTTTTCTTTTCCTTTGGAGGTGATTTCTGGAGTAAGGACGTTGTTACAGGCTTTCTGCTGTCTAAATCTCTCCTCAAAATGCTAGAGTTCTGAATTAATCATAATTTATTTTTTTTTTGCCATCACATCACAGTTATAGTGACCCTCATAGGGTTTTCAAGGTTTGCAATTGCTCGCATCACTTGACCCCGGCATTCCTTAGACGATCTCCCATCCAAATGCTTGCCAGAGCCGAGAGCAGAGAGTGGCCCTTTCCGCACAACAACAAATAAAACATTTTCAGGCAGGAAATAAAACAGTTCCTCCATGGAGTTCTGAATGGCTTTTTTTTAGCCCAAAACGTTTTATTTCAATCCTGAAAACATTTTATGTGCATGCTGTGATTCTTTTGAAATGTTTGAAAACGTTTTCACTTGTTGTGTGACCTCTTTAAAGACATTTCCCTGTTTCCTGGACTTCCTCACTGGTGCCATTTTCTGAGCTTGCACCAAGTGCAGGAGTGGTCCAACTCTGGAGCCTCAGATGTTCATGGACCCTACGATTCCCATCAGTCCCTGCCAGCATGGGAATCATATTCCACATGAGGCAACCAGGAAGTTGGACACTTCTGAGGCACCAGAGTTGGACGCACTTCTGGTCTAGTGCTTTATTTTTGTCAGCTTTAAAAAAAATAGAATTTCGGGGTGTCAAGGTGTCTTTGGAAAACTACAGAAGGCGTGACTCCTAGAAAAGATTGCAGCCTGAGACTTTGAACCCTCATAGCATCAGAGCCACAGAGTTTTAAAGAAGATATGCAACGACCACAAAATGGCGGCCAGGAATCTATTCGAGGGAGTGAGTGGACAAAAGTGATTCCCCAGTTTTCCACCTGAGTGGCAGAGGCTTAACTGGTGAATCATATGTGTTTCTGCACTCCCTGAATTCCTAGCACTGGAGTGACCTTGGGCTAGTCACAGTTCTCTCAGGCTACTCAGCCTCACCCACCACTCACAAAATGTCTTGTTGTGGAGAGAGGAAGGGAAAGGAGTTTGTATAGCCACCTTGGAGTCTCCTTACAGGACAGAAAGGCAGGGTATAAAATCTGAGACTCTTTCTCCTTATTCTTCTGTATCTGTTGGACGGACAGCCAACCCGAGATACCATCCCAGACACACACAAGTCAGTGGAAAGCCGTGGATAAAGTGGTTGAAACAGGGAGTTGGCCAAAACTGACCCCATCAAGACAGAAATCCTGTGTCTGGGCTGGGGAGATTTTGGGTTGAGACACCCTAGTTTTCTTCTCCGGTATAACTTGACCCCAAACTAAATGCATTACGCATCTGAGATTATTAAAGCTCTTCATTTACGCCCTGATTCTAAGCATCGATGTTCCACCATTCTTACAATTCCCATTTCTATCTATTCATTTTTTAACCCTCTCTTTCTCTATAGAGCTTGGGGGGGCCAGAGATGCATGGATCTCTCCCTCTCTATTTTATCCTCACAACAACCTTCTATGAGGTAGGTTTAGGACAAAACAGAGCAACTGGATGATGGATCAAAAGTCACCCAGGGAACTTTATGGCAGGGAGAGGGGAGTTGAACCCAGGTTTTCCTGGTCCTAGTCCAACACTCTAACCCATAGGGTGTCAAACTCACGTCCCTTCCAGATGTTATGGACTACAGTTCCCATAATCCCCTGCCAGCATCATGCTGGCAGTGAATGATGAGGAGCTGTAGTCCATATTATCTAGAAGGGCAGCGCAGTTTGACACCTGTACTCTAACCACTACACCATACTGGCCCATACTGTTGAACTTCATTTCAGACCCTACTGATGTGCATTTTTTCCACAGCTCACTTCTTTCACATCATCTTTTCTGCTTTTACGCCTTGCCAGCGATGCACTGATACATATACACATTAATTAAATCATGATGCCCAAAAGCAATCTGTACAGGACTGTGCATTACCCACATGCCTTTTGCAACGATGCTTGAGCATATAAACACGCCGCTGCTAACCCGCATTGCAATGCCCGGGCGAACCGGAATCAGGACACAAGAACGCGATTACGTCAGGATTTCCCTTTTTGTTCTGTCGGCTCAACCAGCAGGGACATGCCTGCGGCTGAGCATGTAAAGCAACAACACACGCAACCGAGGCCTGTGGCAAACTATCTGTGTGCCAACTCCAAGATTTCATTCCATAAATTCTCCGAAATGCTGAGCGAGAAGCAAAGCAGAACGAAGCCCGGCGGGTGGGCAGAATGAAACACGGAAGAGTAATGGAACAGAACGGAGGGAAACTCGCATACGCTCTTTCCTCCGAGATCATTGGCAACAACACAGACAGCCCGATCCATCGAGAAAGATTCAGGGGCGTGTTCCATGCCACAAAAACAGACTGATGTATGCACTGCACACCCGAAGGATTAACAACCCCATGTGTATTACTCTCCTCACCTCAACCCTTGTAAACTGAGAGACTGTGATGTGACTTCTCTTTCTTTTCTTTGCAGAAGAGGAGGAGGAGGAGTTTGGATCACATACCCCACCTTTCTCTCCTGTTAAAGAGACTCAATGCTTACAAACTCCTTTCCCTTCCCCTCCCCACAACAGACACCTTGCCAGAGGTAGGTGAAGGGCTGAGAGATCAGAGAGAACTGGGCCGAGGTCACCCAGTAGGCTTCTATTTGGAGAAGTGGGGAAACAAAATCCAGTTCACCAGCTGAGACTCCACAGCTGATGTGTGGAGGAGTAGCGGGAATCAAACCTGGTTCTCCAGATTAGAATCCACTGCTCTTAACCACTCACACCACACTACACTAAGTGCAGGCTAGCTGGCTGGCTTTCTTTCTTTTTCCACCCCTCCCTCTCCATCCTTCACTTGTACTTGACCTTCCAACCAAAAGATGGGTATACAGTGGTGGGATCCCAAAATTTTAGTAACAAGTTCCCATGGTGGTAGGGATTCAAACAATGCCATGAAGCGCCAATGGGGCTGGGTGGGAGCTTACAACAGGGGCGTGGGCCATGGCATTCTGGGGGCAGGACATTAATCATTTCTCTGTTACTGTAAAAAAAAAGTTCCTAATTTCCAGCTGGTATCTTTCTGTCCATCATTTAAACTCATTATAGCAAGTCCTATCACTCTACTGCCTAAGCAAAGATACAAATCTACTTCTCCTCCTAATTCTGCCTGTCAAATACTTAACACTTTCAAATACTTAATTTTGTTTCTAGAATTCAAATGAAGGATCTTTTCCTTAAGCAAGGAACTTTGCCATATTTCTAAAAAACATGTTTTTTAAAACAGCCCAACAGGGAGAATTATCCCGCTTTTCTTACCTTTCTCGCTAACCAGCCACATAGGGAAACAACAGGACCTTATGATTTTTTTGGACCTAATGGAATTTCTAACGGAAAAGCGGACCCAATTAGTAACCCCCTCTCGGCACAACACAAATAATTAGTAACTCCACTCTCAGGGAACTGAGGTGAGAACCTGCTGGATCCCAATTCCTCTGACGGTACATATAATTCTCCTCTTCTCCACTGTATCTTCACAACAACCCTGTGAGCTAGCTCAGGCAGTGTGATTGGCCCAAGATCACTCCACCCAGCTGCCATGGCAGAGCAGGGATTTCAACCAGGGTCTCCCTATATCCAAGTCTGACACTCAAACTACTAGGTCACACCAAGTGAAACAGCACCAGCCCGAGGAGCCTCTATTATGATATGCATCACCAGCTGCCTGCAATCATGACTGGTTCAGGACCCGAAGTTGCAGTCCAAAACAGGACTTGTAGGAAGTGCAAGTAAGTCTCCACTGAACCCTGCCTGAGATTTATTTCTAAGTATGCATGCTAGCTTCAGGCTTGAAGTCTCTTGAGGTCTGGATTTTACAAGCATTTTACAGGGAAGCATCTTCGTGCCAAGATCCAGTGCTGCCAGAAGGATTTTTTATGTTGGAGGTCTCTGGTTTTTACGCTGCAGCTTTCATGAATCGTACTTGCTTGCCTCGGCTGCACATATTGATTCTTCTCTCCCCAAAATAGGCTCTTAAATAGACACACAAATAGACAACTGTGTCCATTCAGGGCTCCAGAAGTTCCAACAACAAATTAGGCTCAGTCATACAGAGATGACGCACTCCATTTTGGTAGCCCTCCTCTGGACCCATTCCAGCTTGTCAATACCCTTCTTGGAATTGCAGTGCCCAGAATTGTGGCTTACACAATATTCCAGGTGAGGAGTCTAACCAGAGGTGGGATCCAGCTTAGGCTCTCACAGGTTCCCGAGAGTAGGTTTACTAATTATTTGTGTGTGACTGAGAGGGGGTTACTAATTGAGTGATTTTGCCACGTGATTTTTGCCTTTAGATTACGCCTCCTCCTCTCAGCAGTAGCGCGCAGAACTTGAAGCAGTCTAGTAGGAGGTGCAGCGGCGTGCGTGGCAGCCTGCGCCTGGGTGCATTCAAGCTTCCTCACCTGCAAGGATTCTGCAGTGCAGCAGCTGCGTCAACCTGCCACAGCCCCACCCAGGAATGCCTCACCCTTGGAATGCCCGCCCACGCCTGCCGTCGTGCTCCCGCCCAGCCCCATTGGCTGGCTACGCCACAGCTTTGAATCCCACCACCATGGGAACCTGTTACTAAAATTTTTGGATCCCACCACTGGGTCTAACCAATGTACCTCTCTATTCTACATTGGTTAGACCTCACCTGAAATATTTATTATTGTACAGTTCTGGGCACCGCAATTTAGAAAGGATATTGACAAGCCTGGAACGGGTCCAGAGAAGGGCAACCAAAATGGTAAAAGGTCGGATCTCCATGCCCTACGAGGAGAGACTTAGTGCTGATGAGGACTTAAAATGGGCACTTTCTGACCCACATTATAACCGTCTGTTCTTTGCAATCTCTGCTGGCAATGAATGGGAGGTGGTGAGTCGAGAAAGGAGGTTATACAAGTTACTACTCCTTAATATTTACTTTCCTAACCTAGAGCTCTGGGTCCTCGGATATATATTGTTTGGCTGATAAAGACTCTCGCCGAGATGAACATGCATATACTGCCAATTAGATGGAAGTTTTGAACGGGAGAGATCCCAAGTTGTTGATCTTATCATCGGGACAGTTGGAAGTCATCCACACAGAGGCACTGAGCCTCCAAGAAAAGAGACTGCTCTTGAGGAAGCTATAAACTTGGACTGTGAGCTTACTTTGTTTATCCTCCATCTTGATGTTTTAGAACTTCAAATGGACCATCCACAACTACCACAGGATTTAAAATGAATAGGACTCTCGCTACAAAGTAAATATAGACTGAGATGCAGGGTGGCTCTGAGTGGTTAGGGCATGCTATGGACCAGGAATATTCAGGGGTCCAGCTACTGCTCCTTGCCATAAAGATCAACCTACTCTACATTTTCTACCGCTGAACTTGCTGCCTCCAAAAAAAAAGGAACGGAAAAGAGAAGACATTCCCCAGTTATCTCCCCAAAGCTAATCTGCACGCACTAAAGATTTGCAAATGTGCTTTCTCCAGAAACTGTCAGGAGATGGAAATAATGATTTTTGCGATCCTGTTATTTCTGGGGCTGGCCATGAAGGGACTAACATTATGTTGCAGCCACATTTAGGGGGGTTTTTTAACGATCCAGATTTTTTTTCCTCTATATAGACACCCGTGTTCCTGAGAAAGAGACTTCTCCCACATTTGGAAATGTATGTCAAGTTGCTCAGTCTAAACCCACAGATTTCGACAGGAGCTTGGACTGGAGTAACTCAGCACAGGATCTCCACAGTCATTTCAGGTAATGTCTTTCCACTACACACACTTCTTCTCTCGCGTGTTTCTCTAACACCACGAGAAACCTGCACAAGAGGAGGCGGTGCAAGCGAGCGGGTACCTTCTGCAGCCCGGCAGTCTTATTTAAAACCTGCTGCTGAATCAGCCGCCAATCACCCAAGTTAAATAGGTTAAGGCGAGGCAATTATGCTCGGGGACCCGGTGTGCAAATTGAATCGCGGGGGTAGAAGGAAAATCCTGCCGAGACTTGTTTTAATGAGGAGCCCGCACCTGCCCCCCTCTGGCCCCCCCAGCTTAAAAGCCATGGGAACAGGATGAAGGAAGATGAATGGCGGAGAGGAGGGAGTAGCTACCTCTTACCACTCCTAGCCACTTATGACTCTGAACTTTATGGCTACTAGCGTTACTGGAGTTCAGGGCCATGGAGTCCAGGCTAAGCGCCAGTACACACAACTGGGTAAATTCACTCCACACAATTGCTCTCCAGAGTCATCTCCACCAGCTGACGTGACTGTCTGGGTGGACCACTGCTTCCGGAGTACAGAATTGCTACACAGGAACTCAATTGTGTATGTGTGTAGTTTCCTGGAGAGAATTTTAAAATTAGAGGGTTGGTCGGGCGCTTCTCTACTATTATTATCATTATGTTTGTATCGCTGTTTTAAAGATTTTAGTAGTTCATTTTATTTATTAGCCATTGCTGTACACCGCTTAGAGCCCCTTGGGGATGGGGAATTATAACTTCCGAAACAATAAATAAATAAAATAAATAAAACCTAAATAGTAGCTGCATTTTAAAGGGGACTAGTTTTAATATGTTACCCAGAGCTATAATGTAATTATTTTTTGGTTGTTTGTTGATTTTTATTTATTACTCTGCCTGCTATATTCTATGTTCACGTAGCCCTGAGCCCTTTGTGCGAGGCGGTATATAAACATTTATTAACAACAACAACAACAACAACAACAATAATAATAATGGTGATTTTGTCAGCACCAATTGTTTTTTTTTTTTAGAAGTGTAGAATCTAAAAGGTCTTTAGGAACTGCACCCAGTGTACCCGATCACCACTGGGACCACCTTTACTGGTTTGTGCCCGAGTCTTTGTAATTTAATCCTTCAAATCCTAAAACTTACGATAGGAGGATTTAAGGATTGAATTACTAAAGACTCTAACCTAAGCTTTCAATAAAAAATGATCCCAAGTATTGATCGGCTACACTAAGTACAGTCTCTAAAGAACACCAGACGGCACTGCGCAAAACAATTGGTAACTTATAAAATCACCATATATCAACTACAAAGCCCACCCTACTACGGCTCTGCATTGATTAGATTAGATACATCACACAGTCCTAGATGCTTGCAGGAAGTGTCGAGGTGGGATATAATACAAAATCCAGCATATTGATCTTGTTTGCTGTGTATAACTGTTTTCATCATCATCATCATCATCATCATCATCATCATCATCATCATCATCATCATCATCATAGTTGTTTGTTGTTGTTGTCCCTGCTGATTTTGCCCAAATTCGCCGGGTGCTGCACTCCCAAAAGCACTTTCCTGGAAGCAAGCCCCATTTTGAATAAAATTGGACTTTCTTCACGTGCAGACCTATACTCAGGAAGATGGCTCCCCACGTTTTGCCATCTTAAGTCCCGAACTCACAAAGTTCCATGCCATTTCCTTTCCTTCCATCAAATGCAAACTGCAGATTCCTGCAGCCTCAATTTGCCTCAGGGCTGTGGCTGTGCTACAGGGGAGGATTTAACCCTTCAACTTCTGTTCAGTTCTACCTCTGAAACAAGGGCCGAATTTCCCACTGAAAGGAAATTTAATCTAGATCACGACCAAGTTTCAAAAGAATCGAAACACCTTTTCATCCAGGTTCCAACATCCTCAGTGCAGCATGTTTCTAGTGAAGATGTCTAGGCCTGCCCTTGGGGGGGTGCCTGCTGTCAGGTGATGCAATTGTTAAGCTAGCAACACCAAAGGAATTACAGAGTATCTTTAAGGAGAACCCCTGATGATACCACCCAAGTTTGGTGAAGTTTGGTTCATGGGGGGCCAAAGTTATGGACCCTCAAATGTGTAACCCCCATCTCCTATTAGCTCCCATTGGGAGAACCATGGGGGGATGGGGGCACCAACTTTGGGAGTCCATAGCTTTGGACTTGGACCAAACTTCATAAAAATCTGGAGTGGTATCAGTAGGAGACTCTGCTGATGATGCCACCCAGGTTTGGTGAAGTTTGGTTCCCAGGGGCCCAAGTTTGGACCCTCAAATGTGTAGCCCCATCTCCTATTAGCTCCCATTGGAGTGTTGTTGTTGTTTTTTTCAAAAGGTGCACATACAAAGCAGGTCCAGGAAAATCCTGTGATGGGGAAGCACCAGAAATGGGACTGATCTGTGTTCTCGCTTGGTTGGCGGTGGGGAGATCGCGAGGAAATCTGGATATTTTGAGAGCTGACTATCCAGGATTAATCGCCGGTGGGAAATTGCCCTAAGCTCCATACTTACTCTATTGGCGTTTAGCGGGCAAAAAGGAGCGGCTTAAAATGGTAGCTTGGTCAAAGTGAGTCACCTGCCAGTTTCAAATAGCAGAACCGAGACAAAGGTTCAAAGGCTAACCCCTTTCCTGCACAGCCCCAAGGCAAATTGAGGCTGCGTGACCCCTCAGTGTGCATTTCATGGGTCTTCATCCTACTGTTTGCACCCTTAATCTTTGTGTGTAATGGAGCAGCAAGCAGGTCCCCACCACGTCCTCCGTCCAGTTCTGATAACATGTGACATGGGCATGCTATCATGCAATTCCTTCTTATTTTATTTATTTATTTATTTATTTATGTGTGTGTGTGTGTGTGTGTGTGTGTGTGTGTGTGTGTGTGTGTGTGTGTGTGTGTGTGTGTGTGTTTGTGTATCAGCGGTCTTCAAACTATGGCCCTCCAGATGTTCATGAACTACAATTCCCATCAGCCCCTGCCAGAATGGCCAAAGTAGGGCGGGCGCTCAGTAGAGGAATTGTAGTCTGTCATCTGGAGGTGGCCATAGTGTGAACATAAAGTGTGTGTGTGTGTGTGTGTGTGTGTGTGTGTGTGTGTGTGTGTGTGTGTGTGTGTGTGTGTGTGTGTGTGTGTGTGTGTTTGTTTGTTTATTTATTTAGTAGGCCACCCTTCCCCTTGCAAGCTCAGGTCAGTTTGGGACAAGTAGGGTACGAATAGTCTCACCTGACAAAGGTGATAAAAGGTCAGGCAAGCAATACGTGTGACTTGAGCCTCCACTGTTAAGGAGGCGTCAAGAATCACGCTGTCAGGAACTGCTGGTGACCGAGGGGCAATCCTAGCATATTGTATTGCAGTAGTTTATACTGCCTGAGATAGCATCTGAATGACAGAAGGATGCTTTCACTTCAATGTAATTGGGGCAAGATATCTGTAACCTGCCTGCTATATGTAAAGGGCCTTTCCTCTCTCTCTTCCAGTCTTTGTAAGCGGCAAAGGATCACAGATAACCAAGCTAGTGACCCCTGCGAGTCACTACCCAGAGAAACAGGATGTTCCTGTTGCCCTGCGGGGGTAGGCAAGCCAGGTGGCTGTATCCAGAGGTGAGATCCAGCAGGTTCTCACAGGTTCCCGAGAGTAGGTTACTAATTATTTGTGTGTGCCGAGAGGGGGTTACTAATTGGTGGTTGCCATTGATTTTTTGCCTTGGATTAAGCGCCCTCCTCATAGCTTATTGGCCTAGAGGAGAGACTTGAAGCAGTCTGGCAGGGAGGTGCGCAGTGCGTGGCAGCCTCGTAAGCCTGCGTGCATTCATTTCCCGCCCAAGGGCCGGCGCAGTGGCTGTATCCTTGCCACAGCCCGCCTAGAGAGTGCCGCCCATGAATGCCTGTACACCCGTGGAGTGCCCACCCAGCCCCATTGGCGCTACGCCACAGTTTGAATCCCACCACCATGGGAACCTGTTACTAATTTTTTTGGATCCCACCACTGGCTGTATCTATCCCTATCACGACCTTGGGACACCTAGGCTCCAAAATAACTCTTTTCACGCTTTCTCTGGGGAAACGGGAGGGGGGACGGATGGGGTAAAGGGACTCAGAAAAGCCAGGTCTGGCAGAGCTGGCTTTCTCAAGCTGGATACTTTGTTGCCTTTCAATAGACACTACTGATCAAGAATCCAGAGTCTGTGCATTGATCAAAGGTCTGGGACCTAACTCTTAATGGTCAGAGCAGGTGTTAGTTGCACACTTCAAGAGTTGGCAACTGGCAACCCTCATCTGCACCTCATTGGCCGATGGATTTAACCTCAAGCATCTCTCTTTCAGATATTTCACCACAGCCTCCAAAACATCTGGGATGGTATCTGGTTGGCCGTCCATCAACAGATATCCAGTTGGCTGTTCATCAACTTATCAGCATACTGATGTCACCCTAGCCCAAATTTCTGGATCAACATGGCAAGAGGGCGCATGTAGGTATTAAACAATATCGCAGAGAGAACGGTACATTGGTACTTACCCTGAAGGGGCCTTCTCTTGTAGGCAGGAGACCTTCTCGGTGGGTGATTACCACACCCTCTCAAGGGGAGGCAGGGATCAAAACGCGTCATTTTCCTGTTCAGGCTAGGACTCACTCAACTTCCCCAGTAAACTCCTGACTGAGCAGTAAAAGTAGTAGTTATGAACATATATAGTAGAACAGGAAAAAAGGACGTAACAGTATTCAACTTTAGAAATTCAGTTCGTCATAGTTGACGTAAGAAAGGAGGTGAAAGATTTCTGCACCTACAACTGTTGAGAACATTTCGGTCGCTAGCGGTGTCATGGGAGGGACGAGAAGGTCTCCTGCCACTGCAAAGAGAAGGCCCTTCAGGAGTGAAGTACCAATGTACCCGTTCTCTTGTAGGAGGAGACCTTCTCTGGTGGAACCTCCCAAGCAGTGTCCCCAAAATGGAGTGGAGCTACGCTGAAATCGTCCAGTATGTTCTCCACGAGAACTCTGTGACGAAGACTGTTTTACGGCTGGAGCCCCTGCTCGATTGTGGTTTGTAATGTTTTCTGAGAGGGATGAAGAGGCTGGCCCAGATGAAACTGCTTTGCAGATTTGTTCAGTGATGCCTTATTCACGAAGAGCTGCGTTGGTAGAAACTGGTGTAGGTGAAGTGTGATGCCCCGGGAACCACGGCTTGAATCGAGGGCCTATATGGAGCCTCCACGATGCATGACCTAATGGCCGTACTGATGGCCGCGGAGGACATACGGTGTCCCAGGTTGGGAGACGAGATGCTAATGAAAAGAGATTGAGTCTGTTTGAGGGTCTGCCGTCGAAGAATGACATAGAGCCTTGAGGGCCCTAGCGCGCGTCTAGTGTATGTGCCGCGTCATGCGTTCCACGTGGATGCATGTCGGTTTTGGGACAGAAGTTAGGTAATGAACAAATATGCTTATTGCAGATGAAAGCGTGACGCCGCCCTTGCCAAGGTTTAAAATTGAAGTCGGTGATAGTACCACCCGGTCCTGATGGAATACACATAGGTTAGGATTAACCGAAAGAGCGCTGAGCTCCGATACTCTACGAGCTGAGGTGATGGCTACAAGGAAGATTGTCTTCATACGAAGCCATCTCAGGTGGATTGACTGGATCGGCTCGAAGGGGGAGGCGGTAAGGGCTGTCAAGACCGTGTGCAGTCGCCACGATGGGAATCTGTGGTTGATTGGTGGCTGTTGTTGTTGGATGCCCCTTAAATAGGAAGGCGAAGGTGGCGATCGGGATGTTGGCAGAGGCCGGTTTCAGGCAGCGGGAGTAGTTGGCACACCGTGGACATGGCGCCGCCGCCTTAATAGATCTGAAGAGTGTTGCTTCTGAGGCCCCTCCGATATCCGTCCTGAAGGAATTCCAGGATGGAGGCTACTGATGGATCACTAGGGTCAATCTGTTGTGTTCTGGCTGGCCCGTACATCGCAGAAGCATCTCCGAGGTTGAGTTATATAGTCTCTCACTGTGTGGAGGCGTGCAGGAGTCCATCATGGTTTTATGACTTCTGTTGAGTAGCCCACTTGCTAATTAGAAGTTGCAGCTCACGAGCCCAGGCGGGTCCAGACACACAACCAGCAGGTCCGGGATCGCCGAAGAGGCCCTGCAAGAATGGAAGGTCGGACGATGCGGAGGCCGAAAAGGAGAGATAGCCATCTCCAGTAATGCCACTTTGAAATACAAAGGTCTTCTTGGCCAGAATGAATGCGACTAGGATGGCCTCTGCTCTTTCTGTTCTTATTAGATATCCAGTGGTTTTGGGTATTGCACTGGTGTTGGGGAAATCGCGTAGAGGCCTGGAACCCGCGGAAGGCGATCAGAGCCGTCCACTTCTTGAGACCTGGTGATGGAAGAACCCGGGAAAAGAAGATGGCGGTACCTGCGCATTTTCAGCTGTAGCCGGAATATAGATCTACTCTTGGGTTGCCGAAGGCGGATGGTGATCTGGTGGAAGATCTCGACCTGTTGGTAGCCCGATGGCCAGGGAGAGCCGTTTGCAAACAACCAATGTCGGCTTAAGTTGGAGTTTTATAGCCTTGATGTATTCGGCCTGGGAGGCTCAGAGCGTTTTCCCTCTACCCAGGTGAGAGATCTTTTTTTGGTCTCTTTGAGTAGCCTGGAAGACCGTAGGTACGCCCTGGAAAGGTGGTTCCAGGTAAGGTCTTGGCATACGTTATCCCGTTCTGGCGGGGCGATGTTTGTTCTTCAGTTAGAGGCTGAAGTGTTGAAGGAGCTAAGAAGTATTACCGCCTGCTTTCGAGCAAGGTTGATTGGTAGTATTATTGATGGCGAATTCCGGCCACTTGCCCTATGCAATTGAATTCGTCTCCCAAAGGTTGCCCCAACCTTGGGGAGACTTTGCGATCCGTGAACATCTGGATCAGGAGTCTTGTTACGTATATTTTGCCTTGAGAAAGGTGGGATCTGCTGGTCCACCAGCGGGGCGTCTCTCTTGAGGGACTTCAGGGGATGTTCCCAGAAACCTGTCCACGTTTCTGTAGGAAATGTCCCACATTGATAGAATTCGTAGAGGTGAAGTTAGGGGAGACTCCTGGAGGTGGAATCTGCTCCCACTGGATCGGAGTCGAAGGTGGCTGTCATGACTCCCAGGACCTTGGACCATAGGAACAGTGGTAGTGAGGCAACCCTGGACTTACGATGACTGCCAGTTTACACCATAGCAGGAATTATCTTGAGGATTTTCTCCTCTGGGAAGCTGAAGAGGAATTTTAGAGCTGTATCTATGAGAAGGCTCCCCAGAGTGAACCAATTGTTGGGTTGGCAATAGGTGGCTCTTTTTCCCGATTGATCAGAAACCCGTGGTTCTGAAGGACCTGTATGGTGAGATTCAGATCACTCGGGAATTTGGAGGCGAAGTTTGCTTGGCGACTTGGATGCGTATCAGAATGTAAAACCGGTAGGGGGTGTATGTGTATGCCCGTTGCCGCCAGAGAGGAGTGATGGGACCCAGTAGGAGCTTAGAAGAGCTCACCGGTGCTGTGGCTAATCCAGAGGAGCAGTAGCATACGGAACTGGAAATGTTGCTCTCTCCTAGACAGAATCGGAGGAATCTGCGGTGGGAGAGAGGCCCGAATGGGGAGGCGTGGAGGTAGGCCCCTGCGGTGAGGTCCAGTGAAGTTAGGGAAGTCCCCTGGGCTTGGGGCTTCAAGTGATGATGGATCTCAGAGATTCCATCTTGAATCTTTTTTTAGGTGGATATGAATTTGTTTACTGTCACGTAGGTTGAGGATGGCTCTCCAGTCCCCATTTTTTCTTAGGGACTGTGTAAAAAAAAAGTGAGTAGTGACCTGAGTAGCATTTCCTGCGAGATTGGGACCCAGGTTCTATGGCTTTATGGATAGCAGGAATTATTGTGTGGGAGACTTTGCTAGGCCCGGGTTCCTATTAGCCTTCTCTGGATCTGGAGCTGATTGGAGATTGGAGGGAATTTGGTGGGGGGAGTAGTTGGAAGAAATTCTATGGTGTACTGACCCCTGATGCCACTTCCTGGGACCCAGAAGCGTCCAGCAGTGAGTCTCCTCTCCACACTGATCCCCAAAGCTGAGAAAGGCGAGGGCCCCTACTGGAGATGGAGGCTGGAGTCAGGATCTAGGGGCGGGATCAGGCCTGGGGTTCTTGTCGAACTTGTTTTGGGGTCTGAAGTTGCCTCTTCTGCGAAAGGAGCCCCTGTTCGACCAGGATGAATTACGGTTGTCCTTGTGTGGGCGTTGAAAGAATTTTTGAGATCTGAGAAGTTACTCTTGGAGGCCCAAGGAGCTTCCGACCAGCTGAGGCCGTCGATATTTGAGGCATGGTCTTCTTATGAATGGCAACGACTCCCACTAGGATGTCATCCAGTTCTTTGCCGAACAGTCTACCCCCCTGGAAGGAATATGCAGCGACAATGGATTTGGATTGAATTAGCCGACACTTGCCGTATCCCTAAGCCATGCGTTTAGCGCCTGTACAGCTACCCCTACGTTGGTGACCCATGGATCTAGAGGACAGGACTAGAGCATCTAAGGTGGAGTCGGCAATGAATGAGGCTGCGATTCTAATCCTCTCCAGGCCGTCCCGTACCCCTCGGGCTTCTGGGGGTAGTAGTTCCATGCCATACTAGGATGGCTCTTGAGACTGTGGAGGCAGGAGCTATGGCTTTCATGGCCAGAGCCAGGGATTCGTGGGAACGTCTGAGTGCTGCCTCAGACCTCTTGTCCAGTGGGTCCTTAAGATTGCCTCTCCCCATCCCTTGGACACTAGTCCCTGCAGATTGAATATTGCCCACGACAGGGGAATCTACCAGTGAGGTACCTTTAGGAGGTCCTCCACCGAATTCTGGCACAGCATAGAGGATTCACTTGAGGCATTAGATAACAGGTGTTTGTTTGGAGCAGGGGAGTCTCCCACTCTTTCCCTGATCTTTTTTTATAGAAAAAAATTCTGGCAGTGGAAGAATGGCTTTGGACGGCTCATCATGAGGGGAAAAGGTTTTGCTGCCCTTAGGGACGCCTTTGATGTTAGAAGAAGTGCCAGAGGTGGATGGTTGGTTAGTGTCCACGTCTTGCAGTTCTAAGGCTGCCACAGTTTTAGAGATCAAGAACTGGAGATCTTCTGAGTTAAAGAGTTTGTATGACTGATCTGAGGGGGTCTCCGTGACTTCCTCTGAGTCAGAAAAGCGCTCCAGTGAGCTGGGATCAGGGCCTCTGCCCTGGTGGTCTTCTCCGCCCTCTGATGGGGGAGGGGGGGGGAGGCAGTGCCCGAGGGATCTAGGATAACCCCTAGCTTGCCCTTGGCTCATGGTAGTGAGAGCTGGTGCGTGAGAGGGAGGTGGAGTGCCAGTAGCCCTGGATCCCCTACCCCTTAGGTAGGCCTCTATATGGTCCTCTATGGCCTTCTGAAAGGCCGATGGAAATTCATTGGGAGACCATGCCTGTCCGTCCCTGGGGGGGGGGGCTAAGCGGGATAATTGCATTTCCCCTTCCGAAGGTTCCCCCCCCCCTCCACCGGATCGATCTTGCCTGTGGGAAGGAGAGGCGAGACGATCCAGGCATAATGCTGCCCGTCAGCGTTGAGAGGCCGGTCATTATGCAGGGTCGTCAGCCTGAGAAGTTCCTCCGGCCCGCTTGTAAGGAGGCCGAGGAAGAATTGACCCGGTCCAGCGTATCTTACTCTGCTTGGCTGGAGGCTTCGTCCCGGCACAGTAACTATTTTAAGCGTTTTGGGGCGTTGCCCGAGACCTTGGCCTTGGTTTGCCGCCCTCGGCCGCCGCTACCTCGAGAGGAGATCAGGCTGGCTGCAACAGCAGCAGCCTTTCTGCGCGCTTCTGCGAGAGCGCAGCATTGCAGCTGGAGGAGTCTTCGCCCGTCGAGGAGGCTCGAGGTGGCCCTCGAGCTACCCCCCTCCGTGGAAGGTCTCCCTTGGGGGAAAGGGAAGGGCTTTCTCGGTCCGCCATTTTGGTGCGGAAGGCGTGAAAATGGCGGGGAAGAGAGGCGAAGGAATTGAAATCCCCAAGCCTCCCTGCGAAGCTTGGGAGGAGGAGAGAAAAGAAGACAGAGTAGTTCTTTGGTTTTGAAAGGGAAACAAGGCAGAGAAAGAGTAAGAGGAAAAAGATTTTAGTAAAGAGCTAAGGAGTCCACAGGATCCGTGCCTTCCCTGTTCAGGCAGGAAATAGAACTGGGGAAGTTGAGTGAGTCCTAGCCTGAACTGCAGGAAATGACGTTTGATCCTGCCTCCCTCGAGGAGTGGTAGGTAATCACCCACCGAGAAGGTCTCCTCCTACAAGAGAATCGTCCTTTGCCAAACCCACACGACAGCAAGTGGCGCATAGAGGTCCTCACCCCTATAGATACCCCCTGAGCCTGGAGAAATAAGCTCAGTCACTGAAAAACTGTCCCACCAATCCCAGAGTCAGCAAGGCAGCAGGTGAAGTGGACATGATGGACCAAGTCAAACACGGTTGTCAGGTCAAATAACAACAGCAGTGCCAACCATCTCAGTCCAGTTGTCTCCAGAGGTCTTCCGTGAGGACAATCAGAGCTGTCTTTACCCCGTTACCATTTCAGAAACTGGACTGAAATGGGACCATGACCGGTGCATCCGCCAAGAAATATCTCTCAACTACCTTACCCAGATGGAACACTGGGTGGTGGTTGGAGAAATCTGTAGGATCCAAAGATGGTTTCTTCAAGAGTGTCCTTCAAACATTTTCTTTCAGTCCTTCAGGGAAGATCCCTGAACCCAGGGACAGATCACTGATATTTTCAAAGGGAGTTCACACTGTATCTCCACCAGCCTTAAGTAGTCAAGATGTGCACAGATCCAAGGGGCATGTGGTAGACTTCACAGTCCTCAGGACTCTGTCAACAACATTCTGGGAGAGTTGGCTGAATTGATCCAATCAAAGGAGGAGGAGGAGGAGGAGGAGGAGGAGGAGGAGGAAGAAGAAGAAGAAGAAGAAGCAGCAGCAGCAGAAGAAGAAGAAGAAGAAGAAGAAGAGGTGGAGGAGGAGAAGGTGGAGGAGGAGGAGGAGGAGGAGGAGTTGTTTAGATTTATATCCCACCTTTCTCTCCTGTAAGGAGACTCAAGGTGGCTTACAAACTCCTTTCCCTTCCTCTCCCCACGATAGGCACCTTGTGAAATAGTTGGGGCTGAGAGAGTTCTGTGCGTAGCCCAAGGTTACCCAGCAGGAATGTAGGAGTCTTGGAAGCTTACACCTGGTTCATCAGATAAGCCTCTGCCACTCAGGTGGAGGCGTGGGGAATCAAACCCAGTCCTCCAGATTAGAATCCACCTGCTCTTAACCTTCAGGGAAGGTTACCACGCTGGCTCAAAGAAGCCTCTAGTTCACTCACTGCATCCAAGTTGGCAGGGAGGTCCTGGCAGAGCGATAACAACTTATTCATAAAAAAGCTCATGAATGCCTGAATCACTAATAATGTGGGCCCTCTCAGACAGGCACCGACTGCAGCGGTAGCACCTAGATCTGGGTTTAACACCTCTTGCCAAACAGGCAGAGGAATGAGTCTTGCCTAGACCTTTCCCATTGCTTAAGCCTGTTGCATAGCAGCCAAAAGTATTTAGAAACAAAGCCATGAATCACAGTAGAATTTGTTACCTGTCTGTTTTCCCACTGATGGCACCTATCAGGTTTTTTTCTACAGAAGGAAGAAGGTGCAGCAGAGGAGCTGGCAAAGTATTTGCTCATGGAACAAGGTACCTTTCTAAGAAAAAGGAATCTTCTCGGAGCTCTCTCAGCCTCACCTACCTCACAGGGTGTTTGTTGTGAGGGGGGAAGGGCAAGGAGATTGTCAGCCCTTGTGAGTCTCTTGCAGGAGAGAAAGGGGGGATATAAATCCAAACTACTACTCCTACTCCTCCTCTTCTTCTTCTTCTTCTTCTTAGTGACGGTTCTACACCGTGGCAAACAGCCCCAAGGGCTGCAGCGATCTCTGTGAACCTAAAGAACAGTTTGGTCTTATGAAAAGATAAAGCTGAAAAAAAGAATAAAAAGAATAAAAAACCGAAGGATTTCACTCAGCTAAAGAAAAAGAGAAGAAGAGTTTGGATTTACATCCCACCTTTCTCTCCTGTAAGGAGACTCCAAGATGAAGCTCAGGAAGCTCCTTTCCCTTCCTCTCCCACAACAAGACACCTTAGCCAAGGCAGAGTGAGGCTGAGAAAAGTCCTGAGAGAACTGTGACTGGCCCAAAGGTCACCCAGCAGGAGCATTAAGTGCATGGGAAACACACCTGGTTCACCAAATAAGCCTCCGCCACTCAGGTGGAGAAGTGGGGAATCAAACCCAGCTCTGCAGATTAGAATCCACCTGCTCTTAACTACTACACCCATTGGGTCAGACCAGTGTCCCTGCAAGTCCAGCACCCTGTTTTATAACCAGCCAGTTATTCTCAAGGGCCAAACAAACAGGGCACTGAATCTTAAGCCTTCCCCTGATGTTGCTTCTATCACTGAGATTCAGAGATTGACTGCCTCTCTATATGGAAGCCCTGACAGGAGTGCTTTGATTGTGTGTTCCTGCATTGCAGGGGGTTGGACTCGATGGCCCTTGGGGTCTCTCCCAACTCTATGGTTCTATGATTCTATGCATTACAAGTAATAAATAATGTAAAAATGCCGTCTTTGGGTTACCTGACTCAGGAAGAGGCCTGAGTCAGCCAATGTGAAGCAAAACAAAGTAACAGAATCCCAGGTGGGCTGTAGGTAATGGGAGGCCATTTTCTGAATTTCTCCCCACTTACAGACTCCGTATGATTGAAAAACAAGCATTTCTTCCAGCTGGGTTACTCACAGGGAGTCTATTCCACAGCGGACCATTAAAAAGCTGAGCACACACACAGGCTTATCAGCTTTAGGTTAGGAAATTGCTGGAGATTACTTATTTATTTGTTATTAAATTTCTATACCATTCCTCCCCTTCCAGGCTCGGGACGATTCACAGTCATCCTTAAAACAACATAAAATACGATCACTACAAAACTAATTATGGATCATAAAACAATAGTTCCATTCAAAACTTATCTTTCCCCAAGAGTTTGATGAGAAATGGGAACTGTCTTTCTGATTTGAGGCTGAATCAATTGTGCAAGAATAATAACAATAGTAAGAATATTAATTGGTTATTGATTAAGATATGAGTAATTGCTTACTAGATACTCATTGCTGTTTTGGAACTAAAGGTTAGAGGGTAACGAATTTGAAAACTATGCAATGTTCTCTCTGAATGACATTAGCGTTGTATTTTTAAGATCCAATGTGTTAGAGTTAACATATCTATATATATAGTTTACAAGTAACTGCATTTTCTTCTTTCTCTTTCTATGTTTTCTTTTCAGTTTTTAAATTAGATTTGAGAAAATTAATAAAAAATATTATTTAAAAAAAATGATCTTTCCCAACACAACTATTCTGGTAAAAACGTCCAGTTTCCAAATGAGTTTAAAACAGTCTTAAAAGAGGGGGGAGCATGAACAAAAATTAACACCTGATGCAGGTGGGGATAGTGGGGGGAGGCCAGATATTGGGTGCAGCCGGGGGGGGGGGCGTGTTGGGATGGGAAGTGACCCCCATGTGGTTCACAGAGTCCCCCCCAGCAAAGCTGCGATTTTCTCCAGGGAAACTGATCTCTGTAACCTGAAGACCAGGTGTCATTCCAGATTTCCAGCTAACCCCTGGGGACTGGCAATCCTAACACTAACACACACACACACACACACACACACACACAGAGCACAAAATAGCACCAAATTCTGTCACTTCATCCTGCCACAATGGGCAGGGCAGGCCTAAGACAGAGTCATGACATTCATACACAGCACAGTTTACATAGGACAGTGATGGCGAACCTTTTTGAGACCGAGTGCCCAGAATTGCCTTTAAACCCCCCACTTATTTATGTAGAAGTGCCAACCGCGGCAGATTTAACCTGAATGCTGAGGTTTTAGTTCCGAAAAAAAAAGCAGGTTGGCTCCCTCTTCCTCCGCCCACCCGCTCGAGGCAGGGAGCCAGCCTCCCTCTAGCCTCCAGCAGGTCCTGGCAGCTACCGCTCTATTATGCCTCTCTGGCATCTCTCTGCCTCCCTCTGCCCCCCCCCCCCTGGGCAGCAGCCACCCGGAGCACAGGGACCAAGGCCACGCCTGGCTTGAGTCCTCCCCTGCTCACCGTGGGGCACACACATCATGCTCAGTGGCCCAGGCCAGCCTAGATGTCTGTGTGTGGGGGGGTGATTTTCTCTGCGTGCCCACAGAGAGGGCTCCGAGTGCCACCTCGGGCACTCGTGCCATAGGTTCGCCATCACTGACATAGGAGGAAGCTTTTTAGCACGATTCCCCACGCCAAGGGTTTTGCTTGAGGCAAATTTGGTTTCTGGCTTAAAGGGTCTACGATTCTCTTCTCAGCAGGAGGTGTAATAAATTAGGGTTAGCACCCAGCACCCAGTCTGAGCCCCGGGGACCTGACAGGAACGGGGCAGCAGCAATTGCGTCAGCCCTACAAAACAGGACCTATGTCTTTAATGAGGTATTTTCTGTAGCAAAGGGAGAGATGGTTTCCTGATCCCAAAAAACTATGAGGATGCACAGTTTGCAAGGCTCTGGCCCCTTCCGCACAAGCAGAATAATGCACTCTCAATCCACTTTGCAGCTGGATTTTACTGTGCGGAATAGCAACATCCACTTGCAAATAATTGTGAAAGGGGATTGAAAGTGCATTATTCTGCATGTGCGGAAGGGGCCTCTGTTTTTTTAAAGGATCAGATCCAGAGGTGGGATCCAGCAGGTTCTCACACGTTCCCGAGAATAGGCTACTAATTATTTGTATGTGCTGAGAGTGGGTTACTAATTGGTGATTTTGCCACTTGATTTTTGCCTCAATTACACCCCTCCTCCACTCCTCAGCTGTAGCGCGCAGAACTTGAAGCAGTCCTAGCCGCGAGGTGCACTGCCCGGCGTGCGTGGCAGCCTAAGCCTCGCGTGCATTCTTTTCCGCCCAAGGACTGGCCTTGGCCCAGGCGCAGCCCTGCCCAGGAGATGCCCCGGAATGCCGAGGCCGCGCCACCGCCATGCCAGGCCCAGCCCCGATGGCAGCGGCAGCCACAGTTTGAATCCCACCACCATGGGAACCTGTTACTAAAAATGTTGGATCCCACCACTGATCAGATCCACATATAGCCCATAGTTTGGGGGCAGTTTCCAGCTGGTCCAGACTTTACTTAGCCAGCAGCTTCTTCATGCTTAAGCTTGAGCGGGTCACCGGTACGGCAAAAGAGCCTGCTGCCATTTTTCTCAGAACAGGTAAACGGCCTATGAGTGGGCCAGAAAAAGCTTGCTTCGATTTGCAGCAACAGCAGCCGGCGCTTTAAATCACGACGCTGTGCAAACAGGGGCGTTCCCTTGACAATGGCTTATTGCAACAGGAAGAAAAACATGAGGAATCCGTAAGTGACTCTGACCTTGGAGAAGGCAGAGGTTGTAACAGTTCTGCCGTAGAAAAGCTCTGCGTTTTAGAAGCAGCGGCTTCAAAGGTGACTTTGAGCAGTGGGTGATCACAGCTAGGGAGCTACCGCGGGTTGTTATTTGTTACGCTTCACTTTCGTCGCATGTGCCTTTCTGCTAATGGAGTCCCAAAGTGGCTTTCCTCATTTTCCTCACCTCCTCCGTGTCATTCTCCCAATAGCAACCCTGCGAGGTAGGTTAGGCTGAAAAGATATGAGTAACCCACAGTCAACCAGCAAGAATTCCAAGGCAGAGTAGGGATCCAAACCAGAGCATCATGGAAAGTTGTCTTACACTGAATCAAATCATTGGTGCTTCAAGATCAGTACTGTCTACTCGGGGAGGTCTTCCACAATGCCCGATACCTGGCTTGTTCAACTGGAGGAGCCAGGGATTGAACCTGGTATGTCTTGCATGCCAAGCAGATGCTCTGCCACTGAACCACAGTCATCCCCTAGATCCCAGTCCATCCTTCTAACCACTACAACGCAGGCGCATGGCTAGCTCAGTCAGTAGATCATGGGTCTCTTAATCCAAGTGGGTTCAAGCCCCAAGTTGAAGTGATTCAAATGTTTGGATTCAAAGGAGTACAGGAAAAAAAAAGATTCAGGGATGAAACAATAGGAAGAACTTCCTGACAGTAAGGTTGTTTGACAATATAATATGCTACCTCGGAGGGTGGTGGAGTCTCCTTCATTGGAGGTTTCTAAACAGAGGCTGGATGGCCATCTGTCAGGAGTGCTTTGATTGTGCCTTCCTGTATGGCAGGGCATTGGACTGGATGGCCCTTGGGGTCCCTTCCAATGCTATGATTCAATGATTCAAATGCAATGAAAGTATGTCTACCTTGAATGGTCTAATAACCAGCCTGCTGTGTCCTCGCATGAAACCCAAGAGCTGGAAGGGGAATTATACACTGTCTGGTCCAATCCACTGCTTAATCCAGGAAAACCAAAGCCATCCTTGAGTGATGGCTCTCCAGTCTCTGCTCGGAGACCTCCAACAACAGAGGGCCCACCACCACCCTGGATAACTGGTTCCTCCACTTGGACCCAAAGGAAGTTGCTCCTCAACGTTCCAGAGAAGCCTTCCTGCCTTCCTCCAATTTTTCTTCACTGAAGCTGGATCAATCAGAACCAATAGAGCGCTGACACTGGCCAAAGGCAACCCATAAAGTCTGTGGACAAGCGGAGGTTTTGAGCAGGAGGCTTCATGGATCAAAGTCCCTCAGGTTAGCTCTGAGATTCGACATTTCAACTTCTTTCAACTAGACACAAAGCACAGGGGCTTTCCAGAAAGAGGACATTCGTCTCCATAATGAACAATTCTATTAATGGTGGTGAAAAGTGCCATCAAGCCAAAGGTGACCATAAGGTTTTCAAGGCAAGAGGCTAACAATGGGTTTTCATAAAGTACCATCAAGCCAAAGATAACCATAAGGTTTTCAAGGCAAGAGGTTAACAATGGGTTTTTATAAAGTACCATCAAGCCAAAGGTGACCATAAGGTTTTCAAGGCAAGAGGCTAACAATGGGTTTTCATAAAGTACCATCAAGCCAAAGATAACCACAAGGTTTTCAAGGCAAGAGGTTAACAATGGGTTTTTATAAAGTACCATCAAGCCAAAGGTGACCATAAGGTTTTCAAGGCAAGAGGCTAACAATGGGTTTTCATACAGTACCATCAAGCCAAAGGTGACCATAAGGTTTTCAAGGCAAGAGGCGAACAGAGATGGACTGCTATTACCTGCTTTCATGTAGCAACCCTGGATATCACTGGTGCTCTCCCATCCCAAGAACTAACCAGGGCTAACCCTGCTTAGTTTCTAAGATCTGAGGAGACCAGGCTACAGGAGAGGAGGAACAATATACAGAAGGCATTGCATATAGAGGGGTTCTGTGTTGTGTTCCCATAAAATTACAATACTGAGGTTAGAATTCCAAAGAAACGCCATAAAGCGTACCTTAGCACGGTGAATTGCAGAGATGGCGTCCATGTCCAGTGGAAAGCTGATTTTTTAGGTGTGCAGGAGATATTTCGGAGAAGCCATCTTGCTCATCTCTACAGTCTACCCCAAGCTCATTTTCCAACCACCAAAACTGGAAAGGGGTTTAAAAAAAAAAATAAGAGGGGAGGAAAACTTAGCAGACTGAATTTCACATTTCAAAACAAGTGCTGAGGTGTAAAAGCCCTGTAGTCTTAACGGGAGCTAGGCGCTTCCTTCTGGCTTCCCACAGAGATTGTGGATCACAGACGAGGAGCGCCTTCTTGTTTTGAATCAAAACATCATAATTATTCTTATGGGGCTCCCTGTAGCCGGGCGCTTTCTAACAGCTGGCTTACCTCCCAGCTCTGGTAGCATAGCGCATACGCCATAAAACAGAAGAAACCGGGTCAGAATTCAAAACTCTTGAGATGGAGACTGGAAGGGAGGCAGAAAGATCCGAGAAAGCGGGAGGGTCAACTTTACTGAGGGAGTGTCGCTCCAAGTAACTTTTAATCAGCGGGCTCCTTACCCGCCTTGGGGAGATATCTCCTTTTCTTTCCCCTTCCCAGCACCTTCATTAAAATCTTTTGCTTTACAGACTTCTTTTTTTGCGGCTCCAGCGAATTATTGTAGCAGAGTTGGAGACAAAAGATGCTGTGCCTACCGAAGGTTACACAATTAAAATGTAACAAAAAAGAAGATTATGTTGGCTGGCCTGAGAAGGCGAATGGTTCTTCGCTATCTGTATCTTGGAGACACGCGGCGATGTCCCTCCGCCAGATCCCCATCAAATACCATTCGCAACAGTTTATTTCTCAACCCTGAAATGCTTATTCTTCTGAAAAGCAGTTCCTCATCAATCACTGCACTTGCGATGCAAACACAACCAAAGCAACTGTGCAGACTGTGTCTTTCCGACGAGGGGTGTGATTTCACGCATTACATTGTGGCGATGAGCCTGTTCTCTCTCTTAGCCAGGAAAACTTTTTTCAAAGAAAAGAAACACAAAAAGGAAGCTTGGGAGGTTTTCTTACATCAAAAGGGATCAAAGCCAAAACCAATCTGACCTTCATCAGCAGCACACAAAAAAAGCAATAAATTTGCACCGCTTTCCACTGTGGTGGGTGCCTAGCTCACAGTGGAGTTATTATTAGGGGATTGTTTCATACTTAAAATTCCTTAATGGTTCCTAGAGAAATGTACTCCCGGCCCACTCCGTCTCCAGTTGACTCACTCCTGCATACAAGATTAAAAAAAAAAACCCAACCCTCTGTCAAACAAAGCACAGTAGGACTTTGGGGTGCTTTTTTTAAAGACAACTGACAATTAAGGCCTTGTGGAACTCCTTGCCTCAAGATATCCTTTGCAGAGGGGCTGTGGCACTGCAGCATCTGCTTAGCTAGCAGAAAAGTCCCAGAATCAATTCCCAGCACCTCCAATTTAAAAGATCCAGGTGGGAGATGATGGGAAAGACCTCAACCTGAGACCCCAGAGGGAAAGACGCCCGGCAGTCTGAGGAATGCGTAGAGTTGGAAGAGACCCCCAAGAGGCCATCAGAAGTCCTAACCCGTGCAATGCAAGAACTACCTGGACAATTAAAAGCAAAGGTCAGACAAAGGCTGATTTTTGATGGAGCAAAAGTCTGGCTCAGTAGAAGAAAGAGGAGTTTAGATTTGTACCCCACTTTTCTCTCCAGGCTCAAAGCAGTTTACAAACTCCTTTCCCTTCCACACCTTACTTGGCGGGAGGCAGGTGGGGCTGAGAGAAGTTCTGAGAGGGAACAGAGTGGCACACAGTCACCTAGCAGGCTTTCATGTGGAGGGCGGGGAAACAAATCCAGTTTACCAGATTAGAGTCCAAAGCTCATGTGGAGAGTGGAGAATCAAACCTGGTAGAGTCCAAGCAGCTCTTAACCACTACACCATGCTGGCTCTCCATGCAAAAAAATAAATAAAATAAGTCTCCAGCCATTGAGCCCACACTGTGGTGATGCTACAATTCTTACTTTGTACCTTTTTTAAGCATTTCAGTTAACAGAAAATGCGAGGAACAGTGAATGGGATACCACAAGCAACCCACAAGAAGACACACACAAAGGGGATACTGACAACCAGACAGATGGTAATTAGCAAGAAACTGATCAATAAATATGATAATGTTACCCCTAAAATGTCCATAATGAGTAACTAGCCCACCTTGAAGCAAAGACTTTTATCAGAAATGGAGAAGAGTCAATCACAAAGTCCCGAACAATTAATAATAACCCATGCCACAATAACAACAGATGTAGAATGATGTGTGGGGTCTACTCTTGTCCATACACAGAAGCAAAGGCGAGGTCAAATGGCCAATTCCGCACCTGCAGAGAATAATGCACTTTCAATCCACTTTCAATGCACTTTGCAGCTGGATTTTTGCACAATGCCGAATTGCAAAAATCCACTTGCAAACAATTGTGAAGAAAGTGGATTGAGTTAAGTGCGATTATTCTGCAGGTGCGGAAGAGGGAGGCCATTACCTGGATAGGAAGAGACCACCAAGGGCAGGCTGTACGAAGAGAAACTGACAATGACAAACCACCTGTTTCCTACTTGCCCTGAATGGCCTTTGTTGGGGATCACCGTCACTCATTTGCAACTTGGATGTTACCTGCATAATGGCACAATAACCATGTTTATGTTAATAGGGCCATCAAATTTTAATGCTAGAAACTTATTATGTGCGTTTCACAGATTTGCCAAAGCGAGGCTTTGGAAAACTCCCAGAGTTACAAATTAGTCTCAGAATACAGACATCCAAAGTCCGTGGAGAAAATATGAAGCTGCTTTTGAGGCGGGGGGTGGAGTCAATGGTCCTGTACCCCACGGAGGTCCCTGTTCTTCTCAGCTCTACCCCAAACCTCCAGGAGTTTCTGGATTTGTAGCAACGCTACCCTAGCCTGCCTGAGGATCAGGGGAGCTGCCGAGGCAACCCCAGTTGGAGTTTGTCCATATATTCTCAGCCTGACCTACCTTACAGGATGGTTGTGCCAAGAGAACAACAGGGGAGGAGAGAATGATATTTCCTAAGCTTTGTGTTGTGTCCCAACTTGGGGGGGGGGGGGGGAGAGAAGTGGGATACACAGAGATGCCAAAAAAATGCAGTGAAAATATTTGATCTTGTACAAAATCAGCAGAAAATAAAGTGGCTTAGAAACTATCAAGCGCTGAGAGAACCCCCCAAACTCTGTCCCTACAGAGAGAGTTCGGGTTGCCAACCTCAAAAGCGATCTCTGGAGTTGTCCCAGAAGAATTTCAACAGCTCTCTAGATTTCAAGAGAGATCAGATCCACAGAGGAAGTAGTACCCGGTAGCTGCTCTCAAATAGAGAACAAAATCCTATCGCTTGTGGAGCTTTCTCTGTCTCCCCAAACCACGCCCTGACCAGGAATCTCTCCCAAAGCCAGAGTTTGCAACTCTGGTAAAAGAATGGAATACCTTGTTTATTTTAAAGGTGCCGTAAAACAATTGCAGCAATTTCTACCATGAAACCTCCCTTTTTTCACACACAGGGCCCCAGGCTATTTATTTTTCGATCCAACCAAGACCTGCTGCAAACTCTTGCATTCTCTCCTATGTGCCAGCAGTTTTCCCCCTATAAACTACAGATGCTTTTCCTAACAACGTACTGTTATGAAACAGAAAGAAGCCCCATGGAAGAAAATAACTTATTGCAGTTTTTAAAGGAGCCTTTATTGTGCTGATGGTTTTTCAGTTTCTCTTTTTTGATGTTAACCAGAAACCTTTGTTTTATTTTTTTTGGACAGCACAAGGAGCAGGGGAGATCCCGTAGTAGTATCAAAAGTGGCTGCCAGCAATTCTTATCCAAACCCTATTTCTTCCAGCTCTCAATCTCTGCACTGGAAGCAGCATCACACTGATAGTGGGAGCTTAAGTAATCAACTGCTCTGCAGTTTTAGAAAGTCGAGACCCTTTCACTTGCAGGGCCAAATACAGTGCCCTGGGGACAGCAAAACACCGTCCCCAGGGAGCTGTTACACATGGGGGCGCAGCTGCTTCACAGCCACGCCGCCCTGCACTCCCTCCCCAGCTGACACCGAAGCCACCATTTTCCCCACCTGCATTCCCGGCGAGGTTTTGGAAAATGGCAGCTTCCAGCAGCTGCTGTCTTAACGGCAGCGGCGTGGAAAGGCGCCATCCCTCCCCCCCCTTTGCCTGATCGACCTACCTTCTCTTACGACCGCGTCCGGCGTCGTCACCAAGGTCTGGAGACCCGCCCCCCCCTGCCCTGCGACTCTGGAAGCGGTGCGCTTTTACAGAGGCGGGCGAGGCGTGTCCCCTAACCTCGGCGGCGCGCACCGGATGTCCATGCAAAGGTAGCAGTTAATCCGAGCGACAACGCTCAGCGGCACCGTCTTCCCTTACGTTACCCGGGGACCGTTCGATGCGAGCGGCGGTGGTCCCGCAGAGAGAGTTGGGTCAGCGATCATGTGCGCTGACCCAACCCTAGCGATGGCCGTGCAGAAGCGGCCCTCTGTGTATGTAAAGGGAGGTGCTGTCAAGTCACAGCTGACTATGGTGACCCAGTAGGGTTTTCAAGAAGAGTAAGAAGAGTTTGGATTTATACCCCGGTTTCTCTCTCCTGCAAGGGAGTCTCAAAGGGAGTTTACAAACTCCCGCTTTCCTTCCCTCTTCCCACACCTTGGGGCTAAGAGAGTTCTGAGAGAACTGCTGACTAGGCCCAAGGTCATAGCGCAGGAAACTTCATGTGTCGAGGCGAGGAAACCAAATTCCAGTTCACCAGATAAAGGTTCACCACTCATGCTTAGCAGAGGGAGTAAGGGAGATGAAACCCAGTTCTCCAGATCCAGAGATCCACTGCTCCTAATTAACCCACTTCATCATGCTGCCTCAAGGCGAAAGAGATGGTTTGCCATTGCTTTTAATCTGCATAACAACCTTGGTATGTGAAGTAGGCTAGACCAGTGGTGGCGAACCTATGGCGCGGGTGCCAGAGGTGGCACTCACCCCTTTCTGTGGTCACCACGAGGCACCAAGAGTTAGGATCATGGGGGAGGGCGGAAAATCATGCACCCCAGCACACACACATGTCTAGGCTGAGGCCTGGGCGCGATCCTTTACCTGGGAAGTAAGCCGGTTTGCTAGCAATGGGGGGCTTGCTTCTGGAATAAAACCCTCCTAGGGTAGTGATTCACCCATTCGAGGCGTTGAGCAGGTTGCTTCACCAAGCTTACTCCTGAGTACTGCGCGCCTTGGAGCCAACCGTTTTTTTTTTTTTTTTTTTTTTTTTTCTAAACTAAAACATCCATTAGTATTCAAGGTTCCAGAATTGCCAGGTTGGCGCTGCGATAAATATAAAGTGGGTTTTGGGTTTGCAATTTGGGCACTTTCGGTCTGCCGAAAAGGTTAAGCTACATCACTGGGCTAGACTAACTGGTCCAAGGTCACCCAACAAGCTTCCGGGATTCGAATCTGGATCTACCAGATCCAACATTTGAACCAGTGATGGCCGAACCTTTTGAGGACCGAGTGCCCAGAACTGCAACCCAAAACCCAATGGTATTTATCGCCATAGAAGTTAACCCAACATGGCGGTTTATCCTGAAATACTGAGGTTTTTGTTTAGAAAAAGCGGTTGGCTCCAAAGGTGTGCGTTACTTTCGGGGAGTAAGCTTGGTGGTAGTTGGTGGCTTTGCTTTGGAAGCAACCATACAACACTTTAGCAACAGGTGAATCACGACCCTAGGAGGGTTTTACTTCAGAAGCAAGCCCAATTGCCAGCAACCGAGCTTACTCCCAGGTAAAGGATGCGGCTGCTTTAGATTCTTGGCATGAATATCAGTGGGGTTTAACAGCGACTTAACAGGGGTTACACTACACTGCTTCCCCAAGAGCTTCGGTCTTACTTAGGTTTTAATGCTAATAATCAAGCCCAGTGGCCCCAGGCCAATCTAGATGTGGGGGGGTGGGGCACTCTGCTCTTGCGTGTGCCCACAGAGAGGGCTCTGAAGGTGCCACCCTCTGGCACCACAGTTCCATGGGATTCGCCACCACTGATTTAGACCATTATGCCATATAGCTGCAATTCCGCATGACTCTGGATCATATATATATATAATTTTTGGGGATAGAAAGCTCTGACTCCTACACTAAGATAACTCCAGAAACATTATTTTGGATATTATCATAGCATACAGAGTGATGAGTGAGATGACCCCTGTAACAAAAGAAACCACCCGGGGCAAAGGTAGACGATGTTTCTGGCACATAATGGATTCAATAGGAGAGATTAGCCGTGGCTGTTCCAGGGAAGAAGTATTGATTTATCGGTCCAAACACAAAAGAGCAAGGTTTTGTTGACTCCAAAAAAAGGAATGAAGGAGAGTCTTTTTCGTCCACATATGTGTTTGGCTTGGAAGCCGGCCAGAATTATAAATAGCCTCGTTGTTGGATAGCCCAGGATGGGGTGTGTGTGTGTGTGTGTGAAAAGAATGTGCTTTGCTAGCTCTGAACGACACAGTGGAAGATCCCCAAGAGCAGAGAATCGCTTTGCTTACATGAAAATCATAACAGACATTTTTTTGTTTTGCGATTTCATTTTTTTTACCCAAACACTACTGTAGCCAGGAGGGTTAACAAAACCAATTTCCAAAGTATGTTGTCACTGTTTAGAGCAGGGGTGTCCAACTCAGGCACCCCAGATGTTTGTGGACTACGATTCCCTACATCAGCCCCTGCCAGCATGGCCAATTGAATTACTAGCTAAAGAGACCACTGTTGAGATGGGTAAGAGATGCGAGGGAACCACGGTACCTCCTGGGGGAATCTTCTAATCTTGTGACAGAATCTTGGAAGCTGGGTCACAATGTGTAAATGTGTGAATATATGTGCTCTGTGCAAAGAGATGTGTGTGTTTATATGAAAGGAGGAGGTTGTCTATGTTGTGGCGTGTATGCAATAGATGCGGGGGGGGGGCACTGAATTTTTTTTTTTAAATCACTAAAGAAGAAGAAGAGTTTTGGATTTATATCCCCCCTTCTCTCTCCTGTAGGAGACCTCAAAGGGGCTGACAATCTCCTTGCCCTTCCCCCTCACAACAAACACCCTGTGAGTGGGTGGGTAGGACTGAGAGAGCTCCGAGAAGCTGTGACTAGCCCAAGGTCACCAAGCTGGCGTGTGTGGGAGTGCACAGGCTAATCTGAATCCCCAGATAAGCCTCCCACAGCTCTCAGAGAAGCTGACAGAGCAGGGGAATCAAACCCGGTTCCTCCAGATTAGATGCATGAGCTACGTAACCTCCTAAGCCACTGCTGCTCCCACTAAGAAGAGAAGAGTGTGGATTTATACCTCCCTTTCTCTCACTGTAAGGGGAGACCCAAAGTGTCTTACAATCCCCTTCCCAACCTTCCCTCCCTACAATAGACACCTTGTGAAGTTAGCAGGTGGGGCTGAGAGAGGAGTCCTGAGAGAACTGTGACTACCCACTGTGGTCACCCAGCAGGCTTCACATGTAGGGCCGGGGAAAAACAAATCAGATCACCAGAATAGAGTCCATGGATTTCAAATGGGAGGGGTGGGGATTCAAATCTGGATTAAGGAGTCCATCTGCTCTTAACCTCAGCACCATGCTGTCTCTTTTCCACTAAAGGGCCAGCCAAAGAGCATCTGGGGGGAAAAATGGAAAGCTATGCTTGGCAGGTACAATTCTGTCTGTGGGGAGTCCTATGCTGTCTAGAGTCTATTTTGTCCACTGTTCAGACCAGGAGTGTCCAACTCTTTAGCACCCCAGATGTTCATGGACTATAGATTCCCATCAGCCCCTACCAGCATGTGCCAATTGGAAATCAGATCCAAAAGTATGTGAATCTCTTACTCCCTTATGTTCAACCTGATCTCTCTGATTTATTTAGGTTACATTACTTGCTGGATAATCCAGATCCACCCTTCTATGTGATAGTGGAAGGCTTTGTTTTACTTCTTTTTACTTAACATTTTTATTCTGTGTATCCCATGTTTTTTTTACAGCAATTTTTTTACTTAATAACATTTTATTTATTCTGGGCTCTGTGTATCCATGTTTTTTTTAAGTTTTTTTTCTCTTGCTGTATTTATTGTATTGTATATTAGTTATTGTATTGTTTATTATGCAAATAAAGATTATATATGCCATTAAAAGGGTTGAAATGAAATGAAATGAAATGAAATGCCAATAAAAGGCTTGATTGATTGACTGGAACTCAGGTTATGGAGCGGGCACAGTGAATTCCCACCTGGCCGAGAGCTCCAGACGTCACTAGGAACTGGAGTGAAAAGTCTAGCCCTGTGTGCCTATCATTTCTTTGTGGGCACGCCTTTGTTGCCCCTGCTCCATGTGCAGAGATGCCAGGCATTCTTACGGCAAAAGGAAGGAAATGAACTTGGTAGGGAGAACTTGGTATCCCGCTGTTTTTTGATACTGAGTCATTCAGTTGTTTATGGGTCCGGCTTGCCTATCCCACAGAAGTCTAGATGCAGCTCCCAAATGGGGAAAACAACTCCCCCTGGGCAATTTCAAGCTCCTGATTAATTGTCCAGGAGGAAGGGTTTCTATACCAATCATGCAAGGACTCTCTCCAGCCTCAGCCTCTCCCCCCACATTATAGTCCCTAAGTCAAAGTGATCCCTCACAGACCTTTAAAAGGCTGTTCCCACAGCTATTGGTGAGACTGCACGGCAGAGAAAAGATAAAATAGGGTCCAGTCCAACCTAGGCAGGCATGTAGAAAATGTAATGGAGTGCTTTCTCCCTTGCAGAGGGAAGGTGGGATGTGTACATTAAAGATTTTGTGATTATTTCAAAGAGTTTTTTTTTTCCTTTTCCAAGCACTGCAGCTGAGGGTGATTTTAGAAGAGGGACAAGACAGATTTATGGAGAGAGAAGTCGATCTATATGGCTACCAATGTCGTGATCCTCTTTGATCTCAGATTACAAATGCCTTAGCAGACCAGGTGCTCAGGAGCAGCAGCAGCAGCCTTGAGCCATTGCTTTCACCTCCACTGCACGTGAGCTCCCAAAGAGCACCCTGGTGGGCCACTCGCAGTAGCAGAGTGCTGAGACTAGATGGACTCTGGTCTGATCCAGCAGGCTAGTTCTTATGTTCTTATGAACAATGGAGTGTTAAAAAATATAAATGTAAATAGTATGTCAACAACTATTGCATACAGCTCACAACCCTAGACAACCTCCCTTTTCATATAAACACACACACATCTCTTGCACCAAGAGCACATATATTCCACGCAACTACACCGCATTGACCCAGTTTCCAAGATGCTGTCACAAGATTAGAAGATTCCCCTGCGATACTGTGGCCTGCTTGCATCTCTCACCCATCTCAACAGTGAGTCTTTTAGCAAGTAATACAATAGGATGCTGCTTGAGCTGCCAACTGTGGGGTTTTTTTTTTAAAGATAAAGAAAACCAAGTAATTAAATTGCCCATAAATATTTATACGGCATGTTTCAAAGAGATGAGAGAAAGCGCAGGCGTCCAGAGGAAGGGAAAAGAGGACAGCATCTGCCACTTTGGAGAATAGAGAGTTTATTGGTTTTGTTTTTACTTTTTTTTTTTATTTCATCAAGGTTAATCTCAGCTAATACTGAATAAAATATGTCCAAACCCTAGAGGTTTGTTTGTTTAAAGGTGGCTAAGTTAAGGGGAGGAAAACATGTGTGTTGGCTGGGGGGCGACACTTCACTGCAAATGTCAAATTTCCCTTCCCCTCCCTTCCCCTCCCCTCTCTCAACGACCAGGAAATGTCCCTGAAATGCCCAAAGAGACCGACTCAGCTTCCTCCGGATTTCCCCCCCTCTGTGTTCCAGAAACCCAGTCAGCCCCAAGAACCAAAGGAAGGGGACGAGGCACTATGCAATTACAACAATGCCAACTTGGCATCTTGACAAGGCAGAATAAAGGAAACCAACCTATTGTAAACAAGCCCAGTCGCTGTTTTTTGAGGCAGGAATACCATCCCGCCGATGTTAGGCTCAAGAGCCAGCACGGTGTAGTGGCATGAAGTTAGAGGTGCAGGGAAGGGTGGTTTGTAGAAGGCTCAGTGGGAGAATGGAGGTCACCATCGTTGGGCTGCTGGAGCCACGGCTTCTGTTATTTTGGAATCTGCAGGGATAAGAGTGTGGCCAGGAAGCGATCGCGGCTTTTGGCAGGGCCAGAGGGAAGAGAGCAGGCTGGCAGCGCTCGCCTTCTACAGGAGTGAGGATTTTAGTTTGCAGTTTGGGAAGGAGCAGTCTTAGTTTGGAAGGAGTGCGTGGAAGGGCTGAAGCGGGGAAGGAGCCAACCCTAACCCTTCCACACAGGCAGAATAATGCACTTTCAATCCACTTCCACAATTGTTCGAGAAGTGGATTTTGCCATTTTACACAGTAAAAATCAAGCTGCAAAAGTGCACTGAAAGGTGGATTGAAAGTGCATTATTCTGCCTGTCTTGGCGGAAGGGAAGTTACAGCTGACCTGGGACCCTCGTACCTTCGAGGACTGTATTACCCCATATGTCCCTACCACTAGGTCTCTGCGTTTAGCTTGAGGGGGCCAATTGCTGGTGGTTCCCGGCCCCTCAATGATGCAGCTGGCCTCCTCTTTGCGGCCAGCCATTTTGTAGCTGAAAGCTCCGGCCCAGCCGTGTCAGAATTTCAAATGTGCCCCACAGAAGCTCCAAAAGGTCGGGGAATGGGACAAACCTTTCAGGGGCCCACCGTTTGCCCCCGCGTGGGGAAATAAGAGTTTGGCCCTAGTAAACACCCACCAATCAGATGGCAAGGGAGAGATCCCTCGGCCTTTGAAAAGCCGTTGGTCCAAGGAAGGTTTGCAATGATCCTGATCACTAGGATCCCCTGACAAACTTCCTGAGGGATCTGTAAGGAGATTCCCAAGAAGAGCAGTCTGAAAACAGTGATATACAGGAAGCTCTGCAAACTTTTTAATCTTCTATATAAATGCAGTCTGGGTTCAACTGCTTGTTGAGTCCAGAGAGCTCTTAGGAAAGAGTCGGTACAAATTTGGTTTTATTTACCAGAATATCAACCTGCATTAGAAGGGGCCTAAAGTGATCCCTTACAGGTAAAAGGAAAACAATGAAGGAACCAGTCCACAGTGGGGAAGGAGGGAACAGAGGAGTAGCTCTGGGGGAGGAGGGGCAACGCACCGGGCATGCGCCCCTATTGGGGCATAGCAAGGAGGCGTTCGGGCGGAGGGCACACTGGTACACCGGGCACCTTTTCCCCGCTTGTTCACGCCTACTATAAAGGGGAACACTGTTGCTAACAGAATACTGGAAGAAATGCTTGCGAATCTTCTCCGTGGCAGGCCTGTGGATGCCCCGTAAAGCAGCTGAGAGACTGCACAAAAGACCACGCAGATGAACATACTATACCCCAATCCAATAACCATAATCCAGGGGACAGTCTGCTATTATAAGAAAGACAGAAAATGTTGCAGTTAGCAGACAGAATCCTGAAACATAAGAACATAAAACCCTGAGCCTGCTGGATCAGACCAGAGTCCATCTAGTCCCAGCACTCTACTGCTACATAAGTGGCCCACCGGAACGATTGCTCTTGGGGCTCACATGCAGGATGTGAAAGCAAGGGCCTTCTGCTGCTGCTGCTGCTCCTGAGCACCTGGTCTGCTAAAGGCATTTTGCAATCTCAGATCAAGGAGGATCAAGATTGGTAGCCATAGATCGACTTCTCCTCCATAAATCTGTCCAAGCCCAAAATAACAATCAGATGGCAACACAGCCCTAACAAAATGAAAATGTTATTTAAACACCTAAATGTCTGGGGAGGGCATTGCACCATTATTCCAGTCCAATATTAGTAGTGGTCAAGCAGTCCTGAGGATCTTAGGCAGAGATCTTTCTCATTATTTATTTTAAAGGATTTTTTATACCACCTCTTCTGGAAAACTAGGGGGGGGGGGGGGGTGCGGTGGCATACAAAAAAAATCTAATAAATATATTAGAAGTTACTAATTAAAACCCAGCATATAGAGAATACAAACAACAGTGAAGATCTTGAAAGGGAATCTCACAATTTTCAGACTCAAAGCAAAGTAAAAGATGAACACTTCCATTAAAGGCCCGGTTAATAAGCAGGAAAGATTTTGATTTGGTGCCTAAAGAGAAAGCAATGTTGGCACCAGGTGAGCCTCGAGGGAACGGAATTCCATTAACCAGGAGCAGCCACTGAAAAGCGTTGCCAGATGCCTTGCCTTTACTGAAGGCAGGCACAGATAACAAAGGCTCCGCGAGGCAGATCTTAACTTTACTTTAGTTACTTCCCTAACTTTCAGTGATGGCCCGAACCTTTTTAGAGACCGACTGCCCAAACTGCAACCCGAAACCCCACTTATTTATCACAGAAGTGCCAACCACGCGATTGGTTTAACCCGAATACTGAGGTTTTAGTTTAGAAAAAATATTGGTTGGCTCGAGGCATTGCATTACTCAGGGAAGGGTAAGCTTGAGGTGGTAGTCGGTGGCTTTGCTTTGAAGCAACCATCGACACTTCCAACAGGTGAATCATGACCCTAGGAGGGTTTTACTCCAGAAGCAAGCCCATTGCCAGCAACCGAGCTTACTCCCAGGTAAAGGATCGGCGCTTTTAGTTCTTAGCATGAATATCAAGTGGGGTTTAACGAAGCGGCTTAACATGGGGTTACTACACTGCTTCCCCAAAACTTCGGTCTTAGGTTTAATGCTAATAATCCAAGCCCAGTGGCCCAGGCCAGCCTATAGATGTGTGGAGGGCACTCTGTTTGTGCGTGCCCACAGAGGGCTCTGGGCAGTGCCACCTCTGGCACCCGATGCCATGGAGTTTGCCACCACTGTCCCTAACTGCTCCTTTTCAAAATGGCGATTGCCAGGAATGGAACCTGGGGCCGTCTGCCGCCAAACAGATGCCCTCACCACCCCACAGCAATCAAGTGCAGAAGTGGCTAAAGGGAAGGGAGAAATCCTCTCGAGACCCACCCTCCCGGGTCTGCAATGCGTTCTCTGACAAGCCTCACCTGGAGCGGCAAACAAAGGTAAAGGGGCGAACAAGTTTCCTACGTTTCTAGGTGCAAAGCAATATCCAGCGCAACGAGCCCGCGGCAGCGGGATTCTTCAACCCTGGATACACCAGAGATATCTTTGTGCGCTTACAATGGCAGGTACCTCCTTTTCTCCTAGCTAGCTTTGTTTCGCTCCCTCCAGCTTTTGTGAACACATCGGCAACCACCACCTGGGAACAGCGACTGCTAAATAGGCCACGCCCGAGCCTGTGGCTGGCTTTAGCCAAGCCGAAGCCGATTCGCATTTCATCTCCAGTTTCCCCACAGACCATTAAGACGAAGCGAGGTTAAATCCACATGTGGGGAAGAATTAGAGACTAATAAAAGGAAACACTTCTTCACACAATAGCGTGTGATTGGTGTTTGGAATATGCTGCCACAGGGAGGTGGTGATGGCCACTAACCTGGATAGCTTTAAAAGGGGCTTGGACAGATTTATGGAGGAGAAGTGCGATCTATGTCTACCACCAATCTGGATCGCCTTGATCTCCAGATTGCAAATGCCTGAGCAGACCAGGTGCTCAGGAGCAGAAGAGGCAACAGAAGGCCATTGCTTTCACCTCCACCCGTGAGGCTCCCAAAAGGCTACCCTGGTGGGCCACTCGCGAGGAGTGCTTCAGACTAGGAGAGATGGACTCTGGGTCGGATCCAGCTGGCTTGTTCTTACGTTCTTATGTTCTTATCGCTCCGAGAACCCGGAGTGCATTGTTATAATCGCGCAGAATTGAAACAAAAGATCAAGATGTTTTCATTTTGTTTTTTTAATTGTGGTGAATTAAAAGAATGCAACAAACTACATCAGAACGAAGCTGATTCCTCCCCGGGCTTCGATTTGAGAACGAAGCTTCCCTCCCTACGGCACCAGCGGCCTGTTTGGCATTATGAGCAGGGAAGACCTTGAAGCAAAGCGAGGCCAAGAAGAAATACCGCGGGGTGGGATTTACAAATGAAGCAACAGATCTTGCGAGGGTTGGCTACACTTAGCAACACTCTATTTTCATTCCGGCCACGTCCCCTCGACACGCGAAAAGCAGATGAGGCGAAGTAAAAAGAAATGTGGAGGGGAAAGGAGAAGAACATAGGAAGCTTCACTGGGTACTGGAGTCTGGCGCGAGGACCCTATAGCTGAAGTAATTGCGTATTCCTCTACCAATGACTCTCTCAAAGTCTAGGGCTGTGGTGGTGAACCTCTGGCACCTGTGCCATGGAGGTTCACCACCACAGCAAACTGGAAGATTCCGATAACACTCAAGAGCCCTCTCTGTGGGCATGCGCCAGAAAGCAGAGTCACACCCACCCCACACATCTAGGCTGGCCTGGGCGGCTGGAGCTCGATTATTAGCATTAAACCTAACACCTAGTTTTGGGGAAGCAGTGTAGGTAACCCTGTTAGAAGTGCTGTTAAACCCCACTGATTTTCAAGTGAAGAACTAAAGTGTGATCGCTTTACCTGGGAGTAAGCTTGGTTGCTGGCAATGGGCCTTTGCTTACCAGGTGAGTAAAACCCTCCTAGTGTGGAAGTGATTCACCCATTGGAAGAGTTGCACGGTTGCGTCAAAGCAAAGTCACCCGACTACCGCAAGCTTACTCCCGAGTAATGCGATATCGGAACAAACCGTTTTTTCTAAGCTAAAACCCTCAGTATACGGGTTAAATTGCCGGGTTGGTAGTTTGTAATAAATAAGTGGGTTTTGGGTTGCAGATTTGGAGCACTTTCGGTCACCGAAAGGTTATCCTTTAATGGTCTAGGAGTAAAGAAAGGTCTTTGCAAACAGACTTTGGCCAACCACCTTCTCCCAAGCCTAAATTCCTCCACACTGTTCTCATGACAAAAAAAAAACTTAGGGAGGGGATAGAATCCAGCTCTCCACAGTCCCGGTAACACCACTGCACCATCCTGTGTTGCCTGAAGATTCAGGCCCTTTCCGCACCTGCAGAGAATAACACACTTTCAATCCACTTTCAGTGCACACTTTGCAGCTGGATTTTTTTTACTGTCTTGAATAGCAAAATCCACTTGCAAACAGTTGTGAAAGAGGGGTTGAAAGTGCGTTATTTTACTTGCGTGCGGAAGAGGGTCCTCACACTCCAGTTCTGTTATCACTTCTCCCCCCCGAGCAGAACTCCTGGTCTAGCTTCTACAGAATTGTAACCACCCAAGTGCTTCCTGGGATGCAGTAATGGGAAGAGCTTACCCTGTTGGACTTTTGCCTGTCATGCTGTTGCTAACAGTATAGGAGCCAGGCCAGCAGTGGAAAGAAGTGATGGCAAATAACAACTTTAAAAATCAAGAGCAGGTTACAAAAGGCTCCCTGTTTCCAGGAACATTTGAGAAGGTGTAAAAATAATAATAAAACTAGAGACCAAAAAAAAGGCCCCTTTTCTTACAGCCATAATAGTTTACCTTAAAGAGTGAAAAAGAATGAGCCGCCTACAGAGAAACGACTGTGTTTCTGCCTGAGTCACTGTTGTGGTTCTAAATTAAATGGAGGGAAGCTCAGAGGAGAGACTCACCCTGAGATACAACAGATAGCCTCCCTTTTGGGCATGCAATCCTCTGTACTGTAGTGGTTGTTGGGTCCCAGAATTCCCTCTGCTGAATTACTCAGCACCAGCTGAGTCAGAACAAAGAGACTCTTACAGAGACAGAACAGGCAAGTACTCTGAGCTCACAGGAGCCTTCAGTTAACTTAATTAAATGTATGACTCACCGCTAAGGGCCCAGACCAGACCAGCATGCTAGCATTCTTCAAAGCTACTATCTTCAGCAATCTGAGAATAGAAACACTGGAAGTACAAGCGACTCCGGAGACCTGCTAACATTCCCTTCCCAGCACTGACTCTCTTTCTTTTGTTTGCTGATTTTAGAATGGAAGCCCCTTGGGGCAGGAACCTAATTTTTCTGCTTGTGAGATCCTTGAAGGCACTCCACACACACTGATGACCCTGTAAAACTGCCATCACTTCTATATCATATATTTGATTTGGGATTCTTGTACCTACAGGACCACTTGTTCCAATACACCCTCCCCAATTCACCTCTGGTGAACCCTGGCCCAAGAAGTACTATGGTCAACTAAGCCTAGAGCAGTGATAGCGAACCTTTTCAAGACCGAGTGCCCAAACTGCAACCCAAAACCCACTTATTTATCGCAAAGTGCCAACACGGCAATTTAACCCGAATACTGAGGTTTTAGTTTAGAAAAAAATGGTTGGCTCCAAGGCGTGCGTTACTCGGGAGTAAGCCTGGTGGTAGTCGGTGGCTTTGCTTTGAAGCAACCGTGCAACTCTTCCAACGGGTGAATCACGACACTAGGAGGGTTTACTCAGAAGCAAGCCCCATTGCCACCAACCGAGTTTACCCCCAGGTAAAGGATCGCACTTTAGCTCTTCGCATGAAAATCAATGGGGTTTAACAGCACTTAACAGGGTTACCTACACTGCTCCCCCAAAACTAGGTCTTAGGTTTAATGCTAATAATTGAGCCCAGTGGCCCAGGCCAGCCTAAATGAGTGGGGGGGGGGGACTCTGTTTGCACGTGCCCACAGAGAGGGCTCTGAGTGCCACCTCTGGCACACGTGCCATAGGTTCACCACCACTGGCCTAGAGCATTTTCAGCTTTGCACTCATCCTGGTGAAACTGTTCGGATGGGTAAGAGATGAGTGGACAGATGGCTACTGTATCACTGGGGATCTAATAATCTTGTGTGGAATCCAGGAAAGGGGGTTGTTTGTGTAGGACTGTGAATATATATGCCTTGAGATATGTGAGATGCATGTGTTTATATGCAAAAGGAGGCCATCTATGTTGCAAGCACATATGCAATAACATGGAAGGGCACTGAAATTTTTAAAACATAACTAGAGGGACAGCCAGAACTTCGGGGGGGAGGGGGGGGGAATGGAAAGCTTTCCTTGGCCATGATCATTTGTGGGAGTCAGAAAAGTGTGGCTCTTCGGATGTCTCTCGAATGAAAACCTGGTGTACTTTCATGGGCAGTTATCCTGGAAACCTTGTTCACTGGTACTGAAAGGGAAGGGTCTGTGGTCCAATGTTGGTGCATCTGCTCAGACTGCGGCCCCAAGATCGATCCCCGGCATCTCCAGTTAAAAGGGATCAGGTAGGAAGCAAGCGAAAGGCCACAATCTGAGATTCTGCCGAGGTGCTACCTGTCAGAGCAGACAATAACAACGTCGATAGGACAACAGACCGAGTACTTTTAAGGCAGCTCCATGTGTTTGGAAATCTATGGGTGACACTTCCAAAAGAAAGAAAAAAAAAAAGAAAGAAAGAAAAAAAGAAAGAAAGAAAGAAAGAAAAGAAAGAAAGAAAGAAAGAAAGAAAGAAAGAAAGAAAGAAAGAAAGAAAGAGAGAGAGAGAGAGAGAGAGAGAGGGAGGGAGGGAGGGAGGGAGGGAGGGAGGGAGGAAGGGAGGAAGGAAGGAAGGAAGGAAGGAAGGAAGGAAGGAAGGAAGGAAGGAAGGAAGGAAGGAAGGAAGGAAGGAAGGAAGGAAGGAAGGAAGGAAGGAAGGAAGGAAGGAAGGAAAGAGTTTGGATTTATACCCCACTTTTCTCAACCAGAGGAGTCTCAAAGTGGCTCACAAACTTCTTCCTTTCCCCTCCCCAAAACACACACCTTGTGAGGCAGGTGGGGCTGAGAGAGTTCTGAGAGAACTGTGACTAGCTCAAGGTGTGTTTCCACACTCCTACATTCCTGCTGGGTGACCTTGGGCGCTAGTCAGTCCTCTCAGAACTCTTTCAGCCCCACCTGCCTCACAAGGTGTCTGTTGTGGGGAAAGGAAGGGAAAGGAGCTCGTCAGCCACCTTGAGTTTTCTTACAGGAGAGAAAAGTGGGGCATAAATCCAAACTCTTCTTCTTGATATTTATATCCCAATTTTCTCTTTAATAGAGACCCAACCCAGCTTACATCCCTCTCCTCTCCTCCATTTTATCCTCACAACAACCCTGTAAGGTAGGTAAGGCTGGGTCTGGCCCAAGGTCACCCAGCAAGCTTCCATGGCAGAGTAGGGATTCAAACTTCGGTCTCCCAAATTCCAGCCCAGCATTCTAACCATTACACCACGCTCCTTTTATTCCCACAACAACCCTGTGAAGTAGGTTAGGCTGAATAGAGGGGCTGGCTCAAAGTCACCTTGCAGGCTTTATGGGAGAGGGGAGGATCCAAACATGTCACATCTTACTCTGACACTAATCACCACTGAGGATAACAGATAATCACAATCAATTGGCTGTTGTGAGTTTTCCAGACTCTGTGGCCATGGTCTGATACACGGGTAGGGAACCTGCGGCTCTCCAGATGTTCAGGAACTACAATTCCCATCAGCCTCTGTCAGCATGGCCAATTGGTAGGGGCTGATGGGAATTGTAGTTCCTGAACATCTGGAGAGCCACAGGTTCCCTACCCCAGGTTTTGCTCCAAACGTTTTGCTTGCATCCATGGTCAGCTGGAAGATCCACCACAGCTAGTTGATTCTAGTAGACAAGCCTTTATTGGCATTCCAAAATACAATAAAACAATTGTCCATAAAAGACAGATAGATACAACAAACATTCAGAGTCTTATCAATAGTGTAGTCCAAATGGACTCATCAAAAGTGCCATTCCAGCACACCTCTCCACAGACCAGACTGAAGACCCACCAACAGAACCCAGGCATCACAACAACATACAGTATCAACACTCCACTATAAAACACAGAGTTGGTTGGGGGGTGGCGTAAACACAGAACAAGGGATGGGGACAAGGAAATGGGTAGAACAATTGATCTGGCTCCAATAGGTTGCCACAGCCTTCAGTTGTCACACCATATGGCAATCGATAACAAAACTACGGCATCTCTCTATGAATCACCCACAGGTTTGACTTTGGATGACCGTGAGCCCACAGGTTACTGGCAGAGGTAGGCACTGAATACCAGTAGCAAATAGTTGATGTAGCCAACATTGTTGTTGTTATGATAGAAATCTAATGCTTAGTATCCATCTAGAGTTGCGTCTATAATCTTTAAAAAGATATTTTACTAAACTTTCATGAAGTGAGGATCCAAGATTGTCACAAAGGGCTCATTCCTTTTTATGCAGAATAATGCACTTTCAAACTGCTTTCAGTGCTCTTTGAAGCTGCAAACAGTTGTGAAAGTGGTTTGAAAACGCATTATTTTGCGTGTGCGGAAGGGGCCTAAGATTAAAGGAATCCTAAGAGCATCAGTTAAATGATTGTATAGCAGTGGAGCAATGATGGGTTGGGTCATTCTGATCTTGGCAAATCTTGCACAATGAAACAGAGTGTGCTCCAGTGTCTCTACTTGGCCTGAGTTGCATGGGCACAGCCTCTTTTATTTATCTATACATTGGTATCTGCCTTTAAGGAGCATAGAGGGCATTACATTGAAACAGGCCAAGGTTATCGCTCTTGTGTGCCTTGGATTGGTAAGCCAGAAAAGGTAGTTACAGCCAGTTGATTTGAGATGTGAAAGTCTTCGACACATCACAGTCAACACCAGTGAAACCACAAAGCAGCAGCAATCCAAGCAGATTGAAATAATAATAATTGCATGCTGTCAAGCTGCGGACAACTCAGGGTAATCCCTCATGGGGTTTTCGACGAAAGAGACGGTTTGCCACTGGCAGAAAAAATGAAATGCACAGATATAGGATGGGTGAAACCTGGCTTGACAACAGTACCTGCAAAAGAGTGTTAATAGACCACAAACTAAACATGAGTCAGCAGTGTGATACAGCAGCCAAAAAAGCCAATGTGATTCTGGGATGCATCAATAAGAGTATAGTGTCTAGATCAGTGTTTCCCCAACCTTTTCAACATCGCAGTACCTGTAACCTCGCTCTTCATATCTCAGGGTTCCCTTGAGGTTCGTCTGTTTGTTTGCATTTTAGGGTTTCTGTTTTGGCCTGTAGGTGGAAGTGCTTAGAAGCAGGGGAGGGAGGGAAAGCAGCATTGACAGCCGTGTTGTTTGTTTGCCTAAATTGGGCATGGATTGGAGGGATTTAAGGGAGGCTCCTTTAATCTACCCATCCACAGCAAATTTGAGCAAATAAAAAACAATGCTGTTTTCAGTGTTGTTTAAAAGGGAGCCCATGAGGCTGGCCTTAAAATCCATTTTATTCTGGGGGGTGGCAGGTAGTAGCATTGTCCAAGGTACCCCTGGGACGTGCTCATGGTACCCCAGGGTACCACGGAACCCTGGTTGGGAATCACTGGTCTAAATCGAGGGAAGTAATTGTACCTCTCTATTCTGCATTGGTCAGACCTCACCTAAAGTACTGTGTCCAGTTCTGGGCACCACAATTTAAGAAGGATATTGACAAGCTGGAAAGTGTCCAGAGGAGGGCGACCAAAATGGTTAAAGGTCTGGAATCCATGCCCTATGAGGAGAGACTGTTTTATCCTCACAACAACCCGGTGAGGTAGGTTAGGCGGAGAGCGTGAAGCTGGCCCAAAGTTCACCTTCCGTGGCAGAGTGTGGATTCAAACTCGGGTCTCCTAATCGGTTACTCGAACCACTACACTAAGCTGATTCAAAACTAATCAAAGATTTTGCATGATCCAACTTGCAAAATCTTGCAAAACAACTTGCAACTTGTTTTTTTTTTAATCAGGCCTACAGAACTACCTGTAGATTTAAATTAGTCGGATAGAATGAAAGATGAACATCTACTGAAACGTACAGCAGAAAAGTTTAGTTCCCGGCCTTATCTTATGGATGCTAAAACCATTCTGGACATAATTAGCATCAGCAGGATCTTTTTAGTGGTGGCCCCAATACCCTTGAATTTTCATCTTGCCTCATTGCTGATCTCATTCTGGGAACATGCACAAAACCATCCCTTTTTAGCTGAGCTTTAAAAAAAAATAGTGAAAACTGGTGATCAATCAAAGTCTGAGATATTGCCAGTAGGTCTATTTTCCAATGTGAACCAATGTGGTTGCGCTAGTTCAAGTAACGGACTTTTCCTCAGAAGTCTGCCTGGCAACTTTGGCCCAGTCACATACCATCAACTTAGCCTACCTCACAAGGCTGTTGTAGAGATAAAGTGGAAGAGAGGAGAATGACAGGGTACCTAGGGTCCCCAGAAGTGGGAAGGATTTTACTTATGCCCTTCCTCAGTGAACTGGGCTTAGGCTGGCTATGAAAGGCCATGAAGTAAATAAAAGCACAGAAATATTTCTGCCCTCACATTATCAGCTTCCTTGGGAAAATATTTGTCTAGGTGTTACTTTTGTGGTTTTAATGTTTACACAATCCTGCTTTAATGCATTTGTGTTTGGCAGTCCTGGAAACTGTTATGGTTCTAAACAGTAACCCAGAATGACAAAATAAATCACAACATTTATTCTTGACTTCTGCATCAGCCGCAGACCTATGTGATTTCCACCTTTTCTGTTGACACGGCTTTTTCTAGTTAAAAAAGAAAAAACCCTCCTCTTCTCCTCTCCCTCGTGCAACCGGCCCCTTGTCCAAAATCTGAGCGGCACCTTCACCGCCCGTCACATCTGTAAATACTTAGGATTGTTTTCTGTGCTTCTGATCACCAATCCATAACCAATCATGTTATCTCCAAATGGGAGGTCCCAAGGCTGCCTGTCGACCCCAAAGTCACTCCCACTCAGTCCCAGCTTGGCTTTTCCCCCCCCCCAAGTTGCCTGCAGAGGCAACTCTGGCTCAGATCGCCCTTTGGGGCACCTGCCAAGCCAAACTTTGGGGCCCCCACCTGGAGATGAAACGACTGATTATGGATGGACTATCTGGACGCCGATCTCATCAGAAGCAAAGAAAGCAAGCCAAGGCGCTGAGGGATGTCATAGGTGGTCAAGATGCCCTGCCCCGGGGCGCGGGGGGAGATGCCCGAAAGGTGAAGCGGACACCTTGCGCTTCAGGGAGGGAACAAAGGAGGCAGCTCAGACAGCAAAGAGGCGCCAAGGTAGGGGCCATGAAGCCAATCAGAGGCGAGGCCGGGGCAGGCGCGGCGGGGGGTCCCGAGCGCAGGAGGGAATCCCTGCCGCTTTGCGCGCTTCGGAGGGCTCGCCCTTGCCCGGCCCCGGAGGCGGGGGGGGCGCAAACAAACGGCTCCCCAGCCTTTCCCGCCCAAGCGCCTGGAGGGAAGGAAAGGGGGGGAGCGTCCCATCGCCACCCACCCCCCGCCCATTATTACCCCTAATAATAAGCACTCGTTAATCATGAGGATCCTTCCACCCCCGCCCGGCCTTTCCCTCCTCCTCGGCTGCCTTCCCCCCTCCCCGGTGCCGCCACCGCCGCCTCTCCCTTGGCTCGGAGCCCCAAACTTGGCTAGGGCGCGCGCGCTCCCTCCGCCGGGCTCCAACTTTGGGCGACCTCCCGGGGCCCGGCCAGGGGGGTGGTGGTGCTGAGCGCCGCCTGATCCCTCCTGCCAGCCGGAGAGAGGGGGGGAACCGCCCGCCCGCCCGGTGCCCGTGCAATCCGGACGGCTCCACACTCACTTTTTGCGCGCGCTCTTCCTCCTCCTCCTCCTCCACCGGCCCGGATCTGGCGAGACCGCGCCGCAGGGAAGCCCCTCCGCCGCCGCCGCCGCCGCCGCCGTGCGCGCCCGCTGGCTGCTCCCCCTGTTCCCGCGCTGGGGCTCCGACCCGCCGGAGGGGGCGCAAACCACGCCCCGGGCCCGGTGCGCTCCGGCCCGCCCGCGCCGATTGGAGCACCCGCCGGCCTCGCCTTGGCCGCCAGCCCCAGCAGCCGCCCCCGGCAGGCGGAGAAGGGGGGGGGGGGGGCAAGCGTGGAGCTCTTCCCCGCCTCCTTCCCTCCCTCCCTCCCTCCCTCCGGGCTGGGCTGTGCAAACAAACAAACAGCACGTGGCCGGCGCTGGGCTGGGGCCACCTGCTGCAGGCTCCGGCGCGTCTCCTCGCGAGTAGGGCTGCAGGGATCTTCAGGCCCGGGTTGGCTGCCAAAACTTCAGGCGTGCTTTCTCCGCCGGGCTGTCCCGAGGAGGAGGAGGACCTCCGACGGCGCTCTCCGGAGGCCGTCCAGAAAGCAGTTCGAGCCTGGCAAGGTCCAAGCGACAGCTGGGCCGCAGGCTGCGAGGCTTTCGCGCGAACGTTTTGGGATTGAGCCCGAAGTCTCCCGCGGCCGCCCAACAGCGCAAGGGGATCACTGGGCTCATGTCCAGAGGTGGGATCCAACCAGGGGATCCAGCGCAAGGGGATCACTGGGCTCATGTCCAGAGGTGGGATCCAACCAGTTCTCACCACTTCTCTAGAAGTGGTTATGATATAAAAATGATAAAGTTATGCTTGTTGCAAGACCACAGTTGAGAAATATTCATAGCTAGGAAAACCTTTCTTGCAGTTGTGCTCAAAAAATCAGTAACTGGGTGCTACTGAATAGCCTTTGCTATTTTGCAAGGCCAACAAATGTTTTTCTGAGTGCCGAGAAGGGGTTACTAAAGCAACCTCCCTGCCCAATAGGGATTGGAGGTGCATTTGTGCAGCAGCGCCACTGTTTGAATCCCACCACCGTCGGAGCCTGTTATTAAAAAATTTGGATCCCACCGCTGCTCATATCTATTTCCATGTGCGCAGCTGCCCAGCTTCTTGCTGGCAAGGATTGGTGGATCTTGGATCCGGCTCCAAGTCTGGTTTTAGATAAAGATAAAATCTTAAACCGAATGGACCCCGCTTGGATAGTAAAGACAAGACAGCGTGGTGTAGTAGTGGTTAAGAGCAGGTGGATTCTAATCTGGAGAACCGGGTTTGATTCCCCACTCCTCCACCTGAGTGGCAGAGGTGAACCAGATGTGTTTCCACACTCCTACATTCCTGCTGGGTGACTTTGGGCTAGTCATAGTTCTCTCAGAACTCTCTCAGCCCCACCTGCATCACAAGGTGTCTGTTGTGGGAGAGGAAGGGAAAGGAGCTTGTAAGCCACCTTGCCTCGCCTTACAGGAGAGAAGGGTGGAGTACAAATCCAAAACTCTTCTTCTAATCCACAGGTGTCAAACTCACGGCCCTCCAGATGTTATGGAGTACAGTTCCCATCATCCCCTGCCAGCACTGATGAGGAGAAAAATGAAATAATAACTGAATAGCAGGGTGTAAAGAGAAGATTTAATTCAGAAAGTTTGGGAGGGAATAAAGGGGCAAGAAAAAACCTTTGGCAACCCAGCTACAGTAATGTAAACAAATCTCTGCCTTTCAAACTATACAAAGTGAACTTTGGTTAGAACAAAACAGCTGCTTCTCTTTCCGGATTTCAAACATGCAGGACAATTGTTTGTGTATGTTTATTTTATTTAAACTCGCCTTTTCCCCCAGTGAGGACCCAAGTCAGCTTGCACTGACCTCTCCTCCATTTTGTCTGCACAACAACCTTGTAAGGTAGGCTTGGCTGAGAGTGTGTGACTGACCCCAGGTTGCTCGGCAAGCTTTCGCGGTAGCATGGGGATTCGTCCCTGGGTTTCTCTGATCCTGGTCTGTGGCTTTAACCACTATACCGCCCTTGGCGCATCGAGTCACCAGAGAAGAAGATGCCGGATTGGGTGCTACCACCCCAGGCTGCCAGTCTTGACAATCCCTATTGCAAATCGAGTATAGCAGGCGGAAAGGAGAACTGTTTTGCCTCTGGTTCTTGTTTTCTGTTTGCAAAGAATTGTTAACTTAGGGAATATTAAAATATGTGACTCCCCGGGTGCGTTTTAAAGTGGTACAGACTGCTGCTGTGCTCTGCCTCTTCATTCTGTTGCACAGAGGCACACCCGGGGGGGGGGGGATGGCGCCCAAGGCAACACCTGCTCCGGGCGCCCCCCCACGCACCAAACTTATCTTAGCCGGCGGTGGCTGGCCCAGAAGGAGCAGGCTGCTCCTTCAGCTGGTGGAGTAATGGGACTGGAAACGGGACCCCCCCACGTGATCTAATGGGGGGCGCCCGGGGTCCATTGATCATCCATGTCCCTCTGGCTGTTACACCACTAAGAACGTAAGAACAAGCCAGCTGGATCAGACCAGAGTCCATCTAGTCCAGCTCTCTGTTACTCACAGTGGCCCACCAGGTGCCTTTGGGAGCTCACCTGCAGGATGTGAAAGCAAGGGTTTTCTGCAGCTGTTGCTCCTGAGCACCTGGTCTGCTCAGGCATTTGCAATCTCAGATCAAGGAGGATCAAGATTGGTAGCCATAGATCAGGGGTAGGGAACCTGCGGCTCTCCAGATGTTCAGGAACTACAATTCCCATCAGCCTCTGTCAGCATGGCCAATTAGAAGGGGCTGATGAATTGCTGGATCCCCTGGGCTGTGAGCTGCTCGATCGACTTCTCCTCCATAAATCTGTCCAAGCCCTTTTAAATCTATCCAGGTTGAAAATTGGCCATCACCACCTCCTGTGGCAGCATATTCCAAACACCAATCACCGTTCGTGAAGGGGTGTTCCTTTTATTAGTCCCTTCTTCCCCCAGCATTTTCAATGGGGTACCCCTGGTTCCTGTGTGTGAGAAGAGAGAAAAATTTCTCTCTTGTCAACATTTTCTACCCCATGCATAATTTTATAGACTTCAATCATATCCCCCCTCAGACGTCTCCTCTCCAAACTAAAGAGTCCCAAAGGCTGCAGCCTCTCCTCATAAGGAAGGTGCTCCAATCCGTCAATCATCCTCGTTGCCCTTCTCTGCACTTTTTCTATCTCTTCAATATCCTTTTTGAGATGCGGCGACCAGAACTGAACACAGTACTCCCAAGTGCGGTCGCCTGCCACTGCTGTTGCAAGCGTGCTTCAAGGGTCAGGTTGAGATGAAAGTAGCAGAAAGACTTTGGGTGAAGGTTCTTTCCTGGAGCCATTCGACCAACCTACGTCTTGACTGGTGGGAGAGGAAAGCTGTTTTAAGATGGTATCTGTGTAGCTCTTCATGCCATCTTTCAGGTGTCCTTTCTAGGATTGCTGACCTCCAGGCGGCATCTCGAGATCTTCCAGTATTACAACTGATCTCCGGCCTACATACACCGATTCCCCTGGAGAAAATGGCTGCTTTCAAGGGTGGAGTCCGTGGCGTTTATACCTCACTGAGGTCCCTCCGCTCCCCAAAACCTGCCCTTTACTGGCTTCTACTTCCAAACCTCCAGGAATTTCCAAACCCTGAAGTCGCAACCCTACCTATGCTCTCTCCTCAGGACCCCACCTCCAAGTTTGGGTGGGTGGGAAACTACTAAGCCTGCCCCCACTTGTCCATACATGCACAGGTGTATTTTCCTACCCAGCATAGTATAGTGGTTAAGAGCAGAGGACTGTAATATGGAGAACTGGGTTTTATTCCACACTCCTACACATGAAGCCTTCTGAGTGACCTTGGGCCAGTCACAGCTCTCTCTGAACTCTCCCAGCCCCACCGACCTCACAAGGTGTCTATTGTGGGGAAGGGAAGGGGATTGTAAGCCACCTTGAATCTCCTTGCAAGAGAGAAAGGTGGGGTATAAATCCAAACTTCTTCTAGTCGAGGGAGCAGAATGTGACTTCAGATCCTCTGAAGATGCCAGCCACAGATGCAGGCGAAACGTCAGGAGAGAATGCTGCTAGAACACGGCCATACAGCCCGGAAACCACACAGCACCCAAGTGATTCCGGCCGTGAAAGCCTTCGACAATACATAGAATGTGACTTTGTCCATGTTCCTTGAAGAAGAAGAAGAGTTTGGATTTATACCCCACCTTTCTCTCCGCAAGGAGACTCAAAGGGGTTTACAATCTCCTTTCTCTCCCCCACCCCCCACAACAAACACCCTGTGAGGTGGGTGGGGGTGAGAGAGCTCCAAAGAACTGCGACTAGCCCAAGGTCACCCAGCTGGCATGTGTTGGAGTGCACAAGCTAATCTGGCTCACCAGATAGACCTCCATAGCTCAAGTGGCAGAGGGCGAAATCAAACCCGGTTCTCCAGATTAGAGTGTACCTACTCTTAACCACTTCACCATGCTGGCTCTCAATGCCATATTAGGTTAGGAGGAGTAAAAATAATTGTGTTCCGCTCTATCCAAGTGCTTTACCCAGCGTGAAATGGAAGACTGTCTCTAGGGTCCTCCCCAATTATCACCAGAACCTCTGGATTGGTTTTCCATCCCTGGTGGGAACAGATAGACCAAGCGTGAGTCATCAAATATGCCACCTGCCGAACCCCATCTGGCAATTGTTTATATATTTATTAGATTTTTTCCCCTTGTTGCTGCTACTCACGCAAAGGGTCTCGCGGAGACTTACAAAATTAAAACGGCGTAAATGAGGGGACACCAGCAAAGACACCTTTCGAAGCAGATAAGAAACATAAAACATCAATATTGAGATGTTAAAACTATTAAAATGTGTGGCTAACACCATAACCTACGACAGTGATGGTGAACCTTTTTGAGACTGAGTGCCCATATTGCAACCCAAAACCCACTTATTTATCGCAAAGTGCCGACATGGCAATTTAACCTGAATACTGAGGTTTTAGTTTAGAAAAAACGGTTGACTCCAAGGCGCGCGTTACTTGGGAGTAAGCTTGGTGGTAGTCAGTGGCTTTGCTTTGAAGCAACCGTGCAACGCTTCCAACGGGTGAATCACGACCCTAGGAGTGTTTAGAAGCAAGCCCCATTGCCAGCAACTGAGCTTACTCCCTGGTAAAGGATTGCGCTTTAGTTCTTCCCATGAAAATCAGTGGGGTTTAACAGCACTTAACAGGGTTACCTACATGCTGTGCCCAGTGGCCCAGGCCAGCCTAGATGTCTGTGTGTGTGGGGGTGATTTTCCGGGGGGCCCCACATGACGAACTCTGTGCACGTGTGCCCACAGAGAGGGCTCTGAGTGCCACCTCTGGCACCCGTGCCATAGGTTCGCCACCACTGACCTACGAGGAGCAGCTTGGGGAGCTGGGTATGTTTAGTCTGGAGAAGAGAAAGTTAACGGGTGACATGATCGCCACGTTTAAATGTTTGAAGGAATGTCATGTCATGAAGATGGAGCAAGCTTGGGATCCAAAAGAAATGAGGGGCAAACCCAATTCCTCTGCCCCTTTCTCTCTATTTATATACCCTATCCGTTGTTAAAATAGGAGAGGCTCTTAAGCGGGGGATATTTCAGTTGCCTACGGATTCCCCAATACCTGGAAGAAGTCCTTCAGCTCCTTGGGAGAGCACCTGGTCAAAATGGCTGCCGCCTCCAGAACTCAGTTACGAGATCTGTCCCCTTCGATGGTCCAACCAGAAGAGAAAGTCCCTCTCTCCCCCAAAGAGTTTTATCAGTTCCCAATCCCCACCCCCTTGACTTGGTCAGCCTGGGTCACGGAATCTTTTCCTGCTGGATCCAGGTACCCTCGTCCTGATGCCCTTCTATCATTTTAAGCCCTCCACATCTATGATACCGGCTTGGAGAAGGAAGGGGGATTAACCCATCCCACAGTCTCTCACTACCTGTAAGCATTTATAAAGGGTGGCCTGGCAGCAGAGGTGGGATCCAGCAGGTTCTCACCAGTTCCCGAGAGTGGGTTACTAATTATTTGTGTGTGCCGAGAGGGGGTTACTAATTGGGTCTGCTTTTCCGTTAGAAATTCCATTAGGTCCAAAAATCATAAAGCCCTGTTGTTTCCTATGGGGCTGGTTAGCGAAGGTAGAAAACGGGACCATTCTCCCTGTTGGGCTGTTTTAAAAACATGTTTTAGAAATATGGTAAAGTTCCTTGTTTAAGGAAAGTATCCCTTTGATTTCCAGAAACAAAATTAAGGATTTGAAAGTATGAAGTGTTTGACAGGCAGTCAATTAGAGGAGAAGTAGTTGTTTCTGTTGGCAGTAGACGATAGGACTTGCTATAATGAGTTTAAATTATGGACAGAAAGATAGCAGCTGGAAATTAGGAACTTTTTTTTACAGTAAGAGTTTTTTACAGTAACAGAGAAATTATTAATGCCCCGCCCCTGGAATGCCTGGCCACACCCCCATCGTGCCACGCCCAGCCCCATTGGCGCTATGCCACTGTTTGAATCCCACTACCATGGGAACCTGTTACTAAAATGTTTGGATCCCACCACTGCCTGGCAGGCTGGAAGTCTTCTGCCCAGAGGAAGAAAAATGGTTAAAATGTTCCCTTCAGACCTCAAGGGGGGAGGAGTCATTTCTTCACAGGGAGGACTGGGATCATAACAAGAGGGCAACCAATGGAATTGCCCACTTTCCTAAAATAACGGTGCAGGTTGTACGTTGGGGTCAGGGCCCAGGAGAGATGCAAAATGCGTATCCAAAACAAGCACGCAACCCCCCAACCCATTGAATGAGCGTCGCTCCACTGGTCACGATAACAAAAAAAAGTTTGTCATGTGAAAATAAAAAACCCACACTGCGCAAGAACTATGCACTCAGGTGTCACATGTCTCAAGTTCCATGTTCTGTTTCACGTTACCAATTATCATGTTTTACAAGAGAAGCGAAGGGATTAAGCGCCCTGTGTGAAAATGCCCCTTAAAGTGGATTAGTGTCTTCCATATCCAGCCTCTTTAATTGCTTTGCCAGACTAAGCTGATGCGCCTGAGCGCTGACAGCCAATTAATTAAAGAAATTATTATATGCATTTTTAATTGGGGAAATCGGCTCATGTTTGCATACGAATAAAACCAGCGCCGGAAGAGGAGAGGAAAGAGGTTGTTTAGACGATGCGTATGTGTGCTAGGGCAAGTGGCGTATTAGTCCTCTGTACAGGGTGGTGCGGTGGTTAAGAGAGGAGCACTCTAATCTGAAGAACCGGGTTCGATTCCCCACTCCTCCACATGAGTGACAGGCTGGAGAACTGGGTTTGAGTTCCTTCTCCAACACGACACCTGCTAGGTGACCCTGGTGTGGTCACAGTTTTTTCTGAACTCTCTCAGCCCCAGCAACCTCACCAGGTGTCTGCTGCAGGGAGGGAAGGGAAGGTGATTGTCAGCCACTTTGAGGCACCTTTAAAGGTAGAGAAAAATGGGCTACAAAAACCATACGGGCTATAAAAACAAAAAATTGGCTATAAAAACCATTCTTCTTTCATATGTCAGAATAGGGTTGCTGACTGTGGACTGGGAAGTTTCTGGAGGTTTGGGGGCAAAGCCTAGGGGTTTGGGGAGGGAAAGGACTTCAGCAGCACTGTTGTAGCTAGGGGGTCCAGACAGGCAAGAATCCCAGGTGCCACTCCCTAAGAACATAAGAACAAGCCAGCTGGATCAGACCAGAGTCCATCTAGTCAAGCTCTCTGCTACTCGCAGTGGCCCACCAGGTGCCTTTGGGAGCTCACGTGCAGGAGGTGAAAGCAAGGGCCTTTTGCAGCTGTTGCTCCCGAGCACCTGGTATGCTAAGGCATTTGCAATCTCAGATCAAGGAGGATCAAGATTGGTAGCCAGAGATCGACTTCTCCTCCATAAATCTGTCCAAGCCCCTTTTAAAGCTATCCAGGTTAGTGGCCATCACCACCTCCTGTGGCAGCATATTCCAAACACCCATCACACGTTGCGTGAAGAAGTGTTTCCTTGTATTAGTCCTAATTCTTCCCCCCAGCATTTTCAATGGATGCCCCCTGGATCTAGTATTGTGAGAAAGAGAGAAAAATTTCTCCCTGTCAACATTTTCTACCCCATGCATATCCCCCCTCAGCCGCCTCCTCTCCAAACTAAAGAGTCCCAAACGCTGCAGCCTCTCCTCATAGGGAAGGTGCTCCAGTCCCTCAATCATCCTCGTTGCTCTTCTCTGCACTTTTTCTATCTCTTCGATATCCTTTTTGAGATGTGGCGACCAGAACTGGACACAGTACTCCAAGTGCGGTCGCACCACGGCTTTATATAAGGGCATGACAATCTTTGCAGTTTTATTATCAACTCCTTTCCTAATTATCCCCAGCATAGAGTTTGCCTTTTTCACAGCTGCTATTGTCATGCAGGGGATGTAACTGTGGGGGGCGGTGCTCAGGCTGAACCCCGGACACTGTTTTACTCAGCTACCCCTCCTGTCCAGCCGGCTCTAATGCCACAGACTCCGCCCTCCAAGGTAACCGTGTGCTCCAGAGGAGACCAGTTGTCATTCTGGAAGTTGTCATTTTGGAAACCCACCACCTGGAGGTTGGCAATCCTGTTAAATCAGAATGAAATGGAGCTGGCAGAGCAGAGCAGACCACTTTGGACAGAAACTGGTGGGTGTCATTTTTGAATGCCTCCTCATGTGAAGAGTTCCCTTCAGGTAATACAAACAATCAGGTTGCCAACCCTGACTCGGGGAAACTCCAGGGGATTTGGCGATGGCACCTGGGAAGGGTGGAGTTTGAGTACAGCAGGGAGCAAAAAGGGGATGTGATATTCTAGGACTTATCCCTCTTAGACTCTATGATATACCAGACAGTCCTGACCACGAAGCGCCATTTCCTCTAAGGGAACTGATAATCTGGAAATGAAGTATAATTCCTAGAGAACCCAGATACTACATGAAGGATGGCAGCCCTAACAAACAAACCCGTAAAGGAGAAAAGTTCCCACTCCAAATTTCACAAAGAGATTGAGCTGGTTACTCACAGTTCAAGTTTGACTTTATTATACTGTTATTTCTTCTTTCCAGGTTGTTTAAGAACATAAGAACAAGCCAGCTGGATCAGACCAGAGTCCATCTAGTCCAGCTCTCTGCTACTCGCAGTGGCCCACCAGGTGCCTTTGGGAGCTCACCTGCAGGAGGTGAAAGCAATGGCCCATGCATAATTTTATAGACTTCAATCATATCCCCCCTCAGATGTCTTCTCTCCAATCTGAAGAGTCCCAAACACTGCAGCCTCTCCTCATAAGGAAGGTGCTCCAATCCCTCAATCATCCTCATTCCACTCGATCCATCCTTCAAAGCCCATTGATTTCATGGAACGTAGAAGTGCATAACTCTGTTTAGGACTCTATGGCCTTTCATGCATGCACTAATTATCCCACGGGTGAGAAGCAGTCAGTTCTCTAACATTGTTTGGAGTGGGGTTTTCCTGTTTGCCCTATTCTTTGTTTCCTTGGAGGGTTGTTGTTTTTTTGTTATACAGGTTACCCTCCTGTGAAATGTCTTGAGACAAGCTGCCATTTTGCCCGCCCGCCCACCTCGTTGTGGTTTTCATTTGGGGAAGTTGCCTCCCACCTTTCTGTTGCTGCTGTTATCTTTGGTCTAGCGTTCCTTTGTTGGACCAGCCTTGTCAATTTCACCACTCCAGGGGTAGACCTTCTCCATTAAAATACAAAAGAGAGAAGCCCTTCTGCTCATCCTGAAACGGTGGGTGGTAGCGTGGGAGAAACTACTGTAGTGTGGGCAGAGGAAAGCGGGAGGAGTGAGAAAACCCAAAGAAATCTAAATACATGGTGGTTCCCGCTTATCTTGTGAAGGGAGAGAAAAAGTCACACTTCTAGAGCGTTCAGAAACCACAGGGATTCTCTGATCTGACAGCAGGGCAAGCGCTGAAGAGGAGAAAACGGGCATGTCACTGAGAACAGAACACAAAAGGAATATTCACTCAAAGCCAAGGAGGCCACGTGTGGTCTATGATTCTACAGCCTCTCCCCTGTTTTAATATTAAATTGTTGCGGTTTTAATATTAAGTGGCTCTGATTAACTCCTTAGAAGAGGAATAGAAACTAAATAAATGTATCACGTCATGTTTTCGTGAGCCAGATGCATAAAGCATTATGTATCCTGGTCGCGATCACATACGAAGCTGCCGTATCCTGAATTAAACCATCGGTCCCCAGGTCTGTGACATCTACTGAGGCTGTCAGCAGCTCTATGGAGTCTCGGAGAGAAGTCTTTTCACATCGCCTATTGCCACATCTAGGGTGTTGTGAATTTTCTGGGTTGTATGGCCGTGTTCCAGTAGCCTTTTCTCCTGACGTTTCACCTGCATCTGTGGCTGGCAGCCACAGATGCAGGCGAAACATCAGGAGAAAAGGCTACTGGAACGCAGCCATACACCCCCGGGAAACCCACAACACCCTAGCGATTCGGGCCGTGAAAGACTTCGACAATATATTGCCGTATCCTTTAAGCGGAGAGGCCAGGCATTGAAGCCAGAAACGTCAGCTTGCAAAGCAAAGGCTGTTCCACTGAGCCCCAATCCCTCCCCTAATCCTTATTGCTGTGACTCTGTGAAGATCGTTTGTAAGGCCAAATCATAAACCTTCCAAGAATCTTCTGGGCTCAGCCTCCCCTAAAGCTTTCTAGCGAACTCTCAGCAATGCCGACAGATGATTTCCCAGGGCCCGTTGACGGGCTCTAAATATTTTCCCCTGTCTCCTGAGGTCAGTTCTGCTCCAGGAGGAAAACAAACAGCTGCTTATTTCGAGTCCGTCCCTTTGCCATTCGACGCTTCTCTTAATAGGGGCTTGTTTTCAAAGGCTTCTCGTTTCCTCCATCATGTGCTGGTGCCTCTCCAAGGCTCACAGCTGTTCCGTGACGCTGCCGTGCAGCTGAAACTTCTCCGCCTGGTTCCGGTTAAGTGTGTGGCTTTGGCTTCCATTCCTTGTCCCCACACGGAGAAGCTGCGGATGTACCCCGCGCATGCTGTTGTTTAACCATCTGTGAGAGATAGCAAGGATTACAGACATATGGGTCTGTGAAGGGTAGGGGGGCGAACCCCAAACTGGATGCTTGCAGTGAGTTCCTCCATGCTGTGCAAAAGGGGAAGGTACATGGCAAAGTGAAAATGAAGAATACTTGTACCAACAGGCTATAACAGGGGTCTGCAACCCGCGGCTCCGGAGCCGCATGCGGCTCTTTCAGCCTTATACTGCGGCTCCGTGTGGCCCGGAGGTCGGAGGGTAGCGTGGGCGCGTCCCTCCAGAGCAGCCGCCATCCCTCCTCTGCCATCTCCGCAGCTGCCACCCCCCTCTGCCCCATGGAGCAGGGGGCTGCCTGCTCTGTCGGGCAGAGGGGGTTTCCCTGCCCAGTATCGCTGCCTCCCGCAGCACGAGAGGTGGTGGCACCGGGCAGGTCGCAGTTGCCATCCCCCTCTGCCCCACGGACCAAGCAGCCACCTACTCTGTTGGGCGGAGGGGGTTTCCCTGCCCGGCAGCCCCGCCTCCCAACGCTGGAAGGAAAGGTGAGTGGAGGGGCCGAACTGGAGGCGGCTCCGTGTGGAGCCGCCTCTTTTGCTTGGTAGATCTTTGGGGCCATGGAAAACGGGTCCAAATGGCTCTTTGGGTGGTAAAGGTTGCCAACCCCTGGGCTATATTAATGACTTCAAAAATTAGTTCTCCCACTGGAGTAGCAATTTACTTGTAAGTAACCAAAACGATTTTATAATTTTACAAACAGTAACAAAATGTTTTGGAAAAATTGTTTACATTCTCCCATTGGAGTAATATATATAAACACAAGTTAGAACGGCACGGCAATATAATCCAAATATAAATATAACAGCTAGCCAGATTCTAGATAATTAACTAACTGGCCTCGTTAAACTTCACGGCTGTTCTGAAAAGAAACAAAATAAAGACTTGTTACAAAGAATTACAATTTACAGGTGAAAATGATTTCCAAAACATAAAAATACTTAACAAAGGCAGGTCAGGGTTTTTCAAAGTACAATAATGGTTACAATCTACAAAAAAATGAGTAAATAGTTGTAAATTGCTACTCCAGTGGGAGAACTAATTTTTGAAGTCATTATTGTAGCCTGTTGGTACAAGTATTCTTCATTTTCACTGCAGTGAGTTCCTGCCATCTCTTTTGCCCCCTTCCCCCATATAAACACACCAGGGGGGCCCTGCTGGGTAGGACCAAGTACACGGCCTGTAGACGTGGTGGGGCGAAAGGGGGCAGTGCCCATCAGTCATTTGCCATGCCCCTCCAATCAGCACGAGGGGTTCGTGTGAAACCTGTCACAAGTCTTTCAAGTGTAAATTCTCTGGAAAGAGGAAAAGGAGAGACTTGAGACAAAAAGGTGTGAATCCTGTCAAAAAAAAAATTCCCAAGGGTGAATTCTCTTCTCAAATGGCTAAAGCAGAATGACTAGTCAGCAAGGTTGGAGAGTCTGGCTTTTAAATGCCTGCAAGCAGTGGAGCAAAATTATGTTGGAGTAAAGAGAGAAATTAAATAAGGAAGGGGTCAAAACCCTGTGCAGGAGCAGCAGTGGCGTAGGAGGTTAAGAGCTCGTGTATCTAATCTGGAGGAACCGGGTTTGATTCCCAGCTCTGCCGCCTGAGCGGTGGAGGCTTATCTGGGGAATTCAGATTACCCTGTGCACTCCCACACACGCCAGCTGGGTGACCTTGGGCTAGTCACAGCTTCTTCTGTTGTACTAGACACTGAACAAAGTAAAGAAAAAGACAGAGAGGACTGGACAGTATTCCGCCATAGTCCTCAAGAACTCTTATCGCTGGGGAAATTATTTTTGACAGGACAGGAGACAAATAATAAGACATTTAGGCATAGAGGTAAGTGAGCACAAATCTTTTAGTAATTTGTGTGATCCCGCAGGAATCTTATTCACGAGGGAATATTGGGAGTCTCATTTGGCATCAGTTTAATAACCTAATCCTGTAAGGAAATGGGGTAGAAAATGTTGACAGAGAGAAGTTTTTCTCTCTTTCTCACAATACTAGAACCAGGGGGCATTCATTGAAAATGCTGGGGGGAAGAATTAGGACTAATAAAAGGAAACACTTCTTCACGCAACGTGTGATTGGTGTTTGGAATATGCTGCCACAGGAGGTGGTGATGGCCACTAACCTGGATAGCTTTAAAAAGGGCTTGGAGTCAATCTATGGCTACCAATCTTGATCCTCCTTGATCTGAGATTGCAAATGCCTTAGCAGACCAGGCGCTCAGGAGCAGCAACAGCAGAAGGCCATTGCTTTCACCTCCTGCACGTGAGCTCCCAAAGGCACCTGGTGGGCCACTGCGAGTAGCAGAGAGCTGGACTAGATGGACTCTGGTCTGATCCAGCAGGCTAGTTCTTATGTTCTTCTTATGTTCTTATGACCGGTCCTTACAACAGTAGCTACATTTCAAGCATAGAACGACAGCAGAGACCAATAGTTTTTAGAGAACTAAGTTAATTTGTTCTCCAGACTTAGGTACAGAAAGTCACAGCCTCCGCTTGTTTACCCCAAAACAAAAAATAAGAACACTGACCTGTTACCTACAGATGGCATGATAAGCGTTCTTGGCTTGAAAACTCTGTTTTGAGTGAGAGAGCTTTCGGTTTCCTTTGTAGAAAAGAAGGTTGTATTTGCAGTTTCAGATGTCAAGACTTGGAAGAAAGGCTCCCATACGTCTTTAATTCTGCAAATTATGTAAAATAGTTGTTTGGGAGCATTTTTATACAGCTAATAGAAAACAGGACTTCAATCTTTGCCACAACGTATGCTATTCCAACAGGATCCAACAGCATTGTTTTCCGTTTTTGTGATTCCATTTTTCTGCATTGCTCGGTCCGATTCGCACTTTTTGGATTTTTGTAACCCTAGTCCTGTTGCGTTACTTTCGAAATCTCTTGCTATTTGATTAGATTTCTTTCTACCGTGTAATCCACCTTCAGTCTCGAGTAGAAAATCCTTATACATAATTGCCGAAGAAGAAGAAGAAGAAGAAGAAGAAGAGGAGGAGGAGGAGGAGTTTGGATTTATATCCCCCCTTTCTCTCCTGCAGGAGACTCAAAGGAGCTTACAATCTCCTTGCCCTTCCCCCCTCACAACAAACACCCTGTGAGGTAGGTGGGCCTGAGAGAGCTCCGAGAAGCTGTGACTAGCCCAAGGTCACCCAGCTGATGTGTGTGGGAGTGCACAGGCTAATCTGAATTCCCCAGATAAGCCTCCACAGTTCAGGCGGCAAAGCTGGGAATCAAACCCAGTTCCTCCAGATTAGATACACGAGCTCTTAACCTCCTACGCCACTGCTGCTCCTAAGGGATGGAATGTCAGATGACAAACCACCAACAATGGGTGCGCAGGACTCATGAAGTGGGCGACATTAGTGGGCGACATTCCATCCTGTCCCTGCCCGCCTTCCCCTGACCCAGGAGCCTCTTCCCACCCCAAACCAACACACCAGGGCATTGGCGGGTTGATACCCACTGCCCTGCCAAATCCTCCACTGGCCTCCCCATTGCCCCCCCCCCCCCCCCCCCGAAAAAAGCAACCTGGGCCAGCACGGCAGCGCAATTCCCCACCACCCTCCCCATCCCAAACAAACAGGAGGACCTATCTGGCAAGGACGAGGAGTGCTGGCCTCAGGTAAGTCTGGCTGGGGCAGAGGCTGGTCTGGGGGTGCTCTCTTGGGGGAGATGAAGGAGTCGGAGGGAATCCCCGCATCTAGAGCCCATGTTATTTTAATTTAAAATGGGCTTTGGTTCGAATGGGTCTATAAGTGTAGTAAATAGTGAAGGATGCCCTGATATACTAATTTGCCTCTCTCCTGATACAATTTTTCTGGCTATGAGCCCATCTAGTCCAGCACCCTGTCTCACACGGAGGTCAACCAGTTCCTCTTGAGGGCCAACAACTGGGCACAGAGGTCACGGTTGTCCCCTGATTTTGCCACCTGACGTGGGTATTCTAAGGTTGGCTGCTTCTGAATTTTGGCCCTTCGTAGCATCCCTCTGTGTGTTGCCTCCAACCTGGCCAGACAATCCTGTTCATGCATTGGAGCGAATGAAAATACACCCTGCAGGTACATGGAAGAAACTAACATGCATTTGCTTTGCGAATGAAACAGGACCAATGCCTGGTTTTAAATAAGGCATTTAGAGTTATAAGTGTTGAACGTAACAAGAAAATTACTCAACACCTATAAAGAAAAACCAGGTGGTAGCAGTTGCATGTGGCCTCAGATCAGGTAGCACACCTGTAGGGTGGACAACATCTGAAGAAGGAGGAGGAGGAGGGGTAGTAGTAGTTTGGATTTATACCCCACCTTTCTCTCCTGTAAGGAGACTCAAGGTGGCTTACTAGCTTCTTGCCTTTCCTCTCCCCACAACAGACACCTTGTGAGGTAGACAGGACTGAGAGAGTTCAGAGAGAACTGTGACTAGCCCAAGATCACCCAGCAGGAATTACAGGAGTGCGGAAACACGTCTGGTTCACCAGATAAGCCTCTGCCACTCAGGTGGAGGAATGGGGAATCACATCCGGTTCTCCAGATTGGAATCCACCTGCTCTTAACCACAACACCACACTGGCTCTCTGGGGAAGGCTAGAGATCTACCAGTGTGACTGTGATTGTTACCCATGGATTCCCAGAAATCCCTTTTCTTATGGTATATGCCTGGCTAAGCCTTAAATAGAGATATATGTTGGTATCAATAAAGAATGTGTGAAGTTTATGATTCCCCTCCTTATCCCTCTCAAACCGTTTGTGAACCCCCTTTAGAATAAAGATTGTGTTAACTCTTAAATATAAACCCCTGCAGGTACCCTAGATAGAGCTTTCATCCCATTTCTATGATGTGTGATATAGCTTGAAAGTTATGTTGTAATTTCCTTGATATTATACTGATATTGTTTTGCTTGTTACCCATGTGTGTATGTAGTAAAAATGTATTGCTGGTGTTATCTCTCCCCAATATATAAGCATGTTGTTATAAGGTTAAGAGATTCTATAGAGTTACTTTGATAGACAAGAAGAGAAATGGATTAGAAATATTCCTTTTACTTTATTGTATTAATAGAAGAAGCCTGTTGGGATTTTAGTAGTTTTATTTTAGTTAGGTAACAAGGAAGTAGATCAGAAAATGCAAAGTAAGGACAACTCCTTCTTACAATCTGATAAGTTTGTCAACCTCAACAAAAGAGCTTTTTGAACTTACAAGGTGTGCCTTGGCCGTTTGGAGGACATCACCCTACTTCCCATTGGACTATTTGAATTTTCACTGAAGAGGATCTCAAGACCCATTGGACTATTGAAGTTTCCACTTCTAGGATCTCGAGATTCATTGGCAGCCTTTTCTTCTGGGACTTAATCCCATCAGCAAAAAACAAAGACTGTCTTCCTCCTCTTTGTTTTAGATTGTCTCATTATGTGGCAGGGGACTGCCCCCTTCCTCCTCTGATTGGGTGAAAAACTGGGAGCAAAAAGGGCTGTGTTTCAAGCTTCTGGACTGGGCAGTCTGGCCTGGAAAGAGCTTTCTTGAAATCGCAATAAAGAACCCTCTCTTGCTCTGAAGGCAGCCTTTGCCTCTGCATCCGGCCACTGTCAGAAAGTTGGAATCACTCTGAAATCACTTTCTAGTTACCTCCCCTGGCAGTAGGTAACACATGATTCTTGGTGACCAAAGTGATCAGTTTCCTTGGAGAAAATAACTCCCGCGGGAGGGTGGGCTCTATGGCATTATACCCCTGTGGGGCCCCCTTCCCTCCCCTAAACCCATAAATGGCGTGGACTGTCTTGCCCCATAAGTGTCCCAAATCTCCACTTCAAGGGTCAGCAGAGGCCAATCAAGCAGGTGATCCTTGGCTGTCTCGACATGTGTTGGCCTCTGACCCAGGCCAGAGCTTTTACAGCTCTGGCCCCTGCCTGGTGGAACGCTCTACCTCCAGCTACGCGGGCCCTGCGGGACCTTAATGAATTCCGCAGAGCCTGCAAAACCGAGCTGTTCCACCGGGCCTTTGGGGAGGCCGGCCGCTGATGGCTCCCCCCCCCCCTTCTTTCTCCTTTTACAACATCTGTGGATCCTACCGTCCCTTCCCTCTTTTTCTTTTTAGGGGATCTGTTAGTAGGACGCCATCTATTTATTTGACTGAACACTGCTTTTAACGGGGTAGTTTTAACATATATAGAGCCACTATTTAATGCTATTTATTTTGATATTATTGTTTTTACTGTGTGCTCTACCTGTATGTTTTGTTCACTGCCCTGAGCCCTTCGGGGGAGGGCGGTTTATAGATATAATAAATAATAATAATAATAATGCCATATTATACATCCTCTAAAGCAATGGTTTCCTCCAGGAGAATGGATCTCTGTTGCCTGGAGAACAACGGTAAATCTGGGGGATCTCCAGTCCCCACCTGGGGAATGAAAATCCTAGCGATGTCTCTTTGATTTTGTCATAAACAGGTCCTCAGGAACCAAGGATAATCCACACACAGATTAGCAGATTCAGACATTTAATGTGTGCAGAGCAAGGAATCCAGACAAGGAACAGAAACAGAAGCTGCAAACTAAAACACGGTGTTGCAGCTACAAGCTAGCTCAGCTGCAGCCTCTCTTGTATAGCCAGCCTCCAGTTCCCTTGAGCAATAACCTCTTGCAGCTGGGTTCCTCTAGTCTGGCTCCTGAAAAGACTCTGCATCTACTCTAGCTTGCTCCATAGCTGCTAACCTATTGCTGCGTCTCCTTTGCTGTAAGCTAGCAGGCAGTCTCCTCCTATGTTGCTCCTGGGGCTCTGGAGACAAGGGGAGGTGAGGGAGCTTGACAGCATCAAGGGGCTGAGGAGTCTCAGAGCTAAGCTCTTGCTGGGGAATCTCAGAGCTTGGACCTGGCTGAGGATCCCAGTCTGAATGCTCTTCCTGAGGACCTGGTCCTTCAGGAACTTCCTGCGGCTCAGCCTCTGCATCTACAGGTAGTGCCTGAGATTCTGGAACCAACACTGTCAGCCCTTCTGTGGCCCTTTCCCCACTCACCTTTCTGCTCAAAAAAAGGGCTGTGAAAATATTTACTGACCCCTCGCATCCTGGACATAAACTGTTTCAACTCTTACCCTCTAAACGTCGCTACAGAGCACTGCACACCAAGACAACTAGACATAAGAACAGTTTTTTCCCGAATGCCATCACTCTGTTAAACAAATAATTCCCTCGATAATGTCAAACTATTTATTATATATTTATTATATAATTACTGCACTACTTTTTTCATCATTCCTATTACCCATCTCCTCCCAATTATGACTGTATGACTATAGCCTGTGCTGACATTTCCCGTTTTTTTATGATTTTACATTTTATGTTTTATTATCATTGATTGTTTCCTGATTGCTTACTAGACCTATATGACAATCATTAAGTGCTGTACTCATGATTCTTGACAAATGGTTTTCTTTTATGTACACTGAGAGCATATGCACCGGAGACAAATTCCTTGTGTGTCCAATCACACTTGGCCAATAAAGACTTATTCTATTCTATTCTTTTCTCCAGGGTTACTGTAGGCATCTTCCCATGCCACAGAATTCTAGCTACTCGGCCTCTACTCCACCTTCTGCACAGGGAATATCAGCAGCCATTTCAAAAGCGCCAGGAATTACGCTGAGGGGCACGAGAGGCAGCTGTCAAGGTTACAAGCTCACCTCCCCTGCCATGCTTCCGCCGCCCCTGAAGTGAGTGTTGACCTCGGCCACTTGAGGAGAGAGTAGCTGGGCTTAAGGTAAGTGGGGAAAGGGCCTATATCTGTGTCTTCCTCCCAGGGGTTCCCATTCAGGCCAGGCTGGGCCCTAACAGATTTGTTCATCCACAGCTGTTTCCAGTTGAAATGTTTCCCTTCTCCTCATTTCTCTTAGTGCCTTCCAATTCCTGTTGCTCTCCTCTGCAAATTCTCTCTTTTGGCTGTTGTGAGTTTTCCGGGTTGTGGAACCACAGCCACACAGCCTGGAAAACCCACAACAGCTGGTTAATTCCGGCCTTGAAAGCCATTCCGGCCTTGAAAGCCACACACACACCTCTCTTGTTGATTACCAGGGAAATTCTTGTTCCTTGGAAGTAGTTTCTCTCCAGCCACCCATCCAAAGAAGACTCTTCTCCTTGCTTACTTTGGCTCCACCATCGGCCATGAACGACCAAGGCCACAAACATTGATTCGCAGTTGTGTGTGTCTTCTTTTTTTAAAAACCTCGTCTCTTTTCAACAGCGCAACGTTGCAGATGCGGTGCAACGAAAAGGAGGAAATCTGGCCAGCAGACAGAGCGAGCCGTGACCTCTTGTCCTGGCATGAAGACTCGAGTCTATATTTAGCAAACGGTCATCTGTCCCATTTTGCATAGGAACAGCTCTGTTATTTTAAGGCTCGTTTCATCATCCGCATCAAGGAAGGACCTCTTGTTTTCGCTGAAGGTGTTGTTGGGAGCTGTTTCCCCTTGTCTTGAAACTCTCCCAGGTGGGAAGGTTTTCAGCCTTCCATGTTGGCTCGCTGTGCTGGAGAGCTGATCTTAGTACAGTTTCCGTGACAGTTTATCTTGCTACACTGGTGTTGAACCCAGAGGTGGGATCCAGCAGGTTCTCACAGGTTCCCGAGAGTAGGTTACTAATTATTTGTGTGTGCCGAGAGGGGGTTACTGTAATTGGTGATTTTGGCCACGCGATTTTGCCCCTAGTTGACTTAATACGCCTCCTCCTCGTGCAGCAGCGCAGAACTTGAAGCAGTCTAGCAGGAGGTGCACTCAAGGCATGGCAGCTCATGCCTCTGCGGCATTCGCTCTCTGCCCATGACTACATGCAGCCGGGCTGCGTCCTTTGCCACAGTCTCTGCCCAGGAATGCCCCGGCCCCAGGAATACCCGGCCACGCCTCACAAGCTAATGCCTAGCCCCATTGGCGCTTACGCCAAGAGTTTGAATCCCACCACCATGGGAACCTGTTACTAAAATTTTTGGATCCCACCACTAGTTGAACCGCCATGTGGTGGAGAAGGTGTCACATAGCACCATTTTTATGGTAACCCTGTAGGTTTTCCAGGTGACAGATGAGGAGTGGTGGTTTTATTGCCTGCCTCTGATAGCAGTTCTTGGACTCTTGGTAGTTTCCCATCCCAGTCTCAAACAGGGCAAGAAGAAGGAGGAGGAGAAAGAGGAGGAGGAGTTGATTTATATCCCCTTTCTCTCCCAAAAGGGAGACTCAAAGGGGATTCTACAATCTCCTCACAACAAACACTGTGTGAGGTAGGTGAGGCTGAGGGAGCTCAGAAGAACTGGGTGACTAGCCCAAGGTCACCTGTTGGCGGTATGTACAGAGACTAATCTGACTCCTCCAAATAAGCTCTCCACAGCTCAGTGCAGAGCGAGAATCAAACCCAGTTCCTCGAGATTAGAGTACACCTGCTCTAACCACTACCACCATGTTCTGAGATCTGACAAGAAAGGGCTATCCTATGCTGTCCAGGTCATGGCTGGCCTGCTATATGACACTGTAAATACATAGCCAATATTCTTCCAGTGGAACTGAGCTCAGTAATCTGTGGCATCCTGTGGCATTGCAAGGGGGGGTGCAGGGGGAGCTAGGGCTCCAGGCAACTCTTCCGGGGGGCACATTCCCAGAATCCCCCAACTGCATCTCGCCCCCAACTGCTCCCTACCCCCCAACTCCACATGGTCTTTAGAGGTGGGGCAAGCCCTGCCACCAGCATTCAAATGGTGAGCCCCAGCAGTTAAGTGCCCTGTGGGGACTGCCAATTCTGGGAAGAAACTAATGCATCCTTGAAGATGGGGTGCTGTGGTTTCCTCGGGCTGTATGGTCGTGTGTTCTAGCAGCATTCTGTCCTCAATGCTGCCTGCATCTGTAATGGAGAGATTCTGATTACCCACTTGCTTTTTCCTACTATCACAGTGGTGGCTAACCTATGGCACGGGTGCCAGAGGCTGCACTCAGAGCCCTTTCTGTGGGCACGCTGCGGCACAGGGTACATCATGGGCATGAAAATCACACACACACACACACCCCACACACACATCTAGGCTGGCCTGGGCATGATCCTTTACCCGGGAGTAAGCTCGGTTGCTGGCAATGGGGCTTGCTTCTGAGTAACCCTTCCTAGGGTAACGATTCACCCATTCAAAGTGTTGCACGGTTGCTTCACCAAGCTTACCCTCGAAGTAACTGCCTCGAGCCAACTGTTTTGTAAACTAAAAATCTAAGAACATAAGAACATAAGAACAAGCCAGCTGGATCAGACCAGAGTCCATCTAGTCCAGCTCTCTGCTACTGCAGTGGCTCCACCAGGTGCCTTTTGGGAGCTCACATGCAGTGATGTGAAAGCAATGGTCAGCGGCTAAGGTTCTCGAAAGCACCTGGACTGTTATGCATTTGCAATCTCAGATCAAAGAGGATCAAGATTGGTAGCCATAAATTGACTTCTCCTCCATAAATCTGTCCAAGCCCCTTTTAAAGCTATCCAGGTTAGTGGCCATCACACTTCCTGGCAGCATATTCCAAACACCAATCACACGCTATGAAGAAGTGTTTCCTTTTATTAGTTCTAATTTTCCCAGCATTTTCAATGAATGCCCCCTGGTTCTAGTATTATGAGAAAGAGAGAAAATTTCTCTGTCAACATTTTCTACCCCATGCATAATTTTATAGACTTCAATCATATCCCCTCAGACGCCTCTCCAAACTAAAGAGTCCCAAACGCTGCAGCCTCCTCATAAGGAAGGTGCTCCAGTCCTCAATCATCCTCCGTTGCCCTCTTCGCACTTTTTTCTATCTCTTCAATAATATCCTTTTGAGATGTGGTGACCAGAACTGAACACAGTACTCCAAGTGTGGTTGCACCACGTTTTATATATACACAATCTTGCAGTTTTTTTTTATTATCAATTCCTTTCCTGATTATCCCAGCATAGAGTTTGCCTTTTCACAGTTGCCATACATTGAGTTGACATTCCCATGGAACTATCAACTAAGACGCCCAACTCCTTTCCTGGTCTGTGACTGATAGCACTGACCCTCAGAAGCGCAGTATGTAGTTTGGATTTTTTTGCCCTATGTGCATCACTTTGCATTTTGCTACATTGAACTGCATTTCTAGCCCAATTTCACCTAATTTATCAAGGTCCGGCTGAGCTCCTCTAACCTTTGTGGTTCTCACCAACTTACATAATTTGGCATCATCTAACCACACCACGCCACCCACCCTACTTCCAGGTCATTTATGAATAGGTTAAAGAGCACTGGTCCCAATATGGGATCCTTGGGACACCACTCCCACATCTCTCCATTGTGAGAATTTCCCATCTCAGTATTCAGGTTAAATTACCGTGATTAGCACTGCAATAAATAAAGTGGGCTTAGTTGCAATTGGGGCACTCGGTCTCTGAAAAGGTCTCATCACTGTACTATCAGAACTCTTGAAGCTGCCCGCCACAGATGCAGGCAAAAAAACATCGTGAGATGCTGCTAGAACACTATGCAGTTCGAAAACCCTCACACAGCACCCCAGTGATTCCAGCCGTGAAAGCCTTCGACAAAACCTTGAAGACGATAACCCTATATAGGGCTGTCAACTCAAGGCTGGGGATTTCTAAAGATTTGGTAATGGCACCTGGGGAGAGTGAAATTTGGGACAGACCTCAGTGGGGAATATGATGCCACAGAGCAGTGATGGCGTAAACTTTTTGAGAGACCGAGTGCCCGAATTGCAAACCAAAACCCCACTTATTTATCGCAACGGGCCAACCCGGCATTTAACCTGAGGTTTTAGTTTAGAAAAAACGCATTGGCTCCTCTCTTCCTCCACCCCACCCGCCTAGCCAGCCTGCTCTAGCCTCCAGCAAATCCCCACGCGCATCAGCCTGTGCCTCTCTAGCATCTCTACCTCCTCTGTGCCCCGCAGCAGCCACCCAGACACAGGCATTCAGGCCCCGCCAGCCGAAGTCCCTCCCTGCTCACCGTGGTGCCATGCCTCATGGCCCAGGCCTAGATGTGTGTGTGTGGGGGGCGGATTTCCGCCTCATTGACGATGGTGAACTCTGTGTGCTGCCCACAGAGAGGGCCCAGTACACCTCTGGCACCCGTGCCAAAGGTTTGCCATCACTGCCATAGAGTTTTGCTCTCTGAAGCTGCCATTTTTCCCCAGGGAACTGGATTTCTGTAGTCACCTGCAATTTGGGAGATTTCCTAGACATGCCCTGAGGTTGGCAGCCCCCAGTTTGTGGATTGTAACTGCAAACCAGACTTTTAGAGGTGATTGTAGGCTTGCTGTATGCTGCAAAGACGGACAATTCTGAAAATAGATGTTTCAGTCCACACTGCATGCAGGCTGAGAGCATTTGGTGTTTTCGCTGCGGTGTTTTTGCTACTTATCCTCAGCTCCAGAATATATGAAGTGCAGGTAATTGGTACCCTGAACCCAAGTACCAATCGCTGTCAAAAAGCTCCTTCTGAAAGTGCTCTATTACTGGAACCAAGTGTTTGGAAAGATGAAGTTAGAGAGACACTGTGAAAATAACAGCAATCGTATCCAAAGTCACCATGTCCCTGTGTTTTAGTGCAGCGAAACTTCCCAACGCAAGACAAGCCCTGTTTTTGCTACTGAAGCTGGTGTAAAGCCCAGAAGTCTCCTCATAACAGGAAAGGCTATACCGAGAGGCCTGTCCAAAAGCCCTGCCCCAGGGAGCTGGGCATGCTCAGCTTAGATATGGTGACCAGATTCGCTTTTGGCG
>NC_059426.1:169548952-169552244 GCF_021028975.2 Sphaerodactylus townsendi
CTGGCAGCTCCCAGCGACCGCACTTGGAGTCCTGTGTCCAGTTCTGGTCGCCACATCTCAAAAAGGATATCGAAGAGATAGAAAAAGTGCCGAGAAGGGCAACGAGGATGATTAAGGGACTGGAGCACCTTCCTTATGAGGAGAGGCTGCAGCGTTTGGGACTCTTTAGTTTGGAGAGGAGACGTCTGAGGGGGGATAGGATTGAAGTCTATAAAATTATGCATGGGGTAGAAAATGTGGACAGAGAGAAATTTTCTCTCTCTTTCTCACAATACTAGAACCAGGGGGCATCCATTGAAAATGCTGGGGGGAAGAATTAGGACTAATAAAAGGAAACACTTCTTCACGCAACATGTGATTGGTGTTTGGAATATGCTGCCACAGGAGGTGGTGATGGCCACTAACCTGGATAGCTTTAAAAAGGGCTTGGACAGATTTATGGAGGAGAAGTCGATTTATGGCTACCAATCTTAATCCTCCTTGATCTGAGATTGCAAATGCCTTAGCAGACCAGGTGCTTAGGAGCAGCAGCAGCAGCAGAAGGCCATTGCTTTCACCTCCTGCAGGTGAGCTCCTAAAGGCACCTGGTGGGCCACTGCGAGTAGCAGAGTGCTGGACTAGATGGACTCTGGTCTGATCCAGCAGGCTAGTTCTTATGTTCTTGTGTTCTTATCAAATCCAGTGGTGCTTATTTAAGCAAGCTGTCCCCTTCCGCACATGCAGAATAATGCACATTCATTCCACTTTCACAATTGTTTGCAAGCGGATTTTGCTATTTTGCACACTAAAATCTAGCTGCAAAGTAGATTGAAAGTGTATTATTCTGCATGAGCAGAAGACGCCTTAGACATCAATGACTATTCAAGCCAGGGTTGGGGAAAAATGGGAGAAAGGCTGCCTCCTCACTCAATGGCTGTCACAAGAAATCTGTGTGTTTGCATGTGTTGTAGTGTGTAGTATATCTTCCACATGCCACTAGAGGGCTTTACTACACAATAAATATTTTGCCACTGATGTTTTGCAGCAAGGTAAAAGCTGACAATCCAAAATTCAGTTGTATGTAAATCTGAGTTGAAGCAAAAGGACAGAAAGAAAGCAGCGTGGTATATCCATTTGCAGATTTAATCCAAAACACAACTCTGGTCTATGGATGGCAGCAGAGGTGGGATCCAGCAGGTTCTCACAGGTTCCCGAGAGTAGGTTACTAATTATTTGTGTGTGCCGAGAGGGGGTTACTAATTGGTGATTTTGCCACGTGATTTTTGCCTTAGTTATGCCCCTCTTCTCAGCAGTAGCGTGCAGAACTTGAAGCAGTCTAGCAGGAGGTGCACCGGCGTGCGTGGCAGCCTGCGCCTGTGTGCATTCGTTTCCCACCCAAGGACCGGCGCAGCGGCTGCGTCCTTGCCACAGCCCCGCCCAGGAATGCCCCACCCCGGAATGCCCGGCCATGCCCCCGTCGTGCCCCGCCCAGCCCCATTGGCGCTAGGCCACAGTTTGAATCCCACCACCATGGGAACCTGTTACTAAAATTTTTGGATCCCACCACTGGATGGCAGGAACATTCTAGTACAGATTAACATTAGCTAGAGCAGTGCAAACAGTCCGGTCCAGCTTGAGCTCATCAGATATCCAATCAGCCCTGGATGGGAGACGACCGAGGAAGTCCAGCATTTCGAAGCAGAGGCAGGCAATGGCAAATCACCTCTGACAGCCTCTAGCCTTGAGAGCCCCATGAAGGGTCACCACAGAGGCGTATCTAGGCAAAATCTGAGTTTTTTGCCCTCCCACCCCGTATGGCCGGCTGCCCTCCCCCACTATGACCAAACAACTTTTTGCACCAGGTCATCAAGGAAGGAGGAGGGGTGTGTGGGGCGATTTTCTGTGCCCCCCGCCCCCGGTGACTAAATGCCACCTGGGGACATTTGATTCCATATGTCGCCCTGGGCAGTATGCCACTGGGTCACCATAAGTTAGTTGTGACTTGATGGTTTTATTGTAGATTTCACAGCTGCCAGATCTTTAGCTGGTTGTTGGCCTTCATTACAGTTCGAACCTCAGCCAGAGGCCTAGGAAGTTGTAATGTATCGATGTAGTATTCGTGTGGATCCCAGCACGGCTGCCTTCTGAATTTGACAGATGTTAATTTCGTCAATTCGAAGATGTTTCAAGTGCTGCCCTAGTGTTTTTGGGATGGCGCCCAGCGTTCCAATTACCACTGGGACGACCTCAGCTGGTTTGTGCCATAGATGCTGAAGTTCGATTTTCAAATCACTGTATCTAGTGACCTTCTCGTGTTCTTTTTCAATGACCCTGCTGTCAATAGGGACTGCTATGTCGATGATGGTCACTTATTATTGTTATTATTGTTGTTATTGTAGATTTCACAGCTGCCAGATCTTTAGCTGGTTGTTGGCCTTCATTACAATTTGAGCCTCACCCAGAGGCCTAGGAAATTGTAATGTATCAGCGTAGTATTTGTGGGGATCCCAGCAGGACTGCCTTCTGAATTTGACCAATATTATTATTGTTGCTGTTGTTGTTGTTGTTGTTGTCATCGTCATCGTCCCCCCAAAGGAGGGATGTTTTTACTTTTTAAAAAGTTGTCCCACCCTAGTTAGATTATTAAAGTGTCATTACATTGTATGTTTTCATTGATATACTGGAAGCTGCTGTGAGCCTGCTTTGGCAAGGAAGACAGGTTATAAATCTAATAAACAAACAGTGATTGTTATGCAACAAGTGTGGTTGGAAAGAGCAGATTACAAGACTTAAGGCTAAATAGCAGTGAAAATTAGCCACACAAAAGACCTCAAGCTAAGCTATGTCAACCTTAGATTGGGAAATTCCTAAGGATTTAGGGGTAGAGTCTGGAAAGGAGACATTTTGTGGTGGGAGGAACCTCAGCGGGGTAGGATGCCATGGATTCCACCCTACAAAGCAGCTATTTTTCCCCCAAGGGAACTGGTCTCTGCCATCTGGATCAAGAACTGCAAGAGCAGTCATTCTGAAAGCATCGGGTTTGGAGCAGCAGTGGCGGAGGAGGTTAAGAGCTCATGTATCTAATCTGGAGAAACCGGGTTTGATTCCCAGCTCTGCCGCCTGAGCTGTGGAGGCTTATCTGGGGAATTCAGATTAGCCTGTACACTCCCACACACGCCAGCTAGTCTCAGCTCTTCTGAGCTCTCTCAGCCCCACCTACCTCACAGGGTGTTTGTTGTGAGGGGGGAAGGGCAAGGAGATTGTAAACCCCTTTGAGTCTCCTGCAGGAGAGAAAGGGGGGATATAAATCCAA